>NC_083765.1:42913083-42950583 GCF_963514075.1 Conger conger | reverse complement strand
GCTCCCTCCCCTCCCCTCAGACTAAGTACACTGTAACGATCCATCGGTCAGCCTATCGATCCCCATATCCCGTCCCGTCTGAACACACACTCCTCACAGCACCATCTACAGGCAGACAGCGGAGCGCGGTGCGCTCGCTTCACAATAACAATCACAGCCGGAGCTGAAACCTGAAAGCCGAACAGCTGGTGACTTCGGCCCGTGGAGAAAAATCTATCGCGTTCTGTGCATTTCCGTTTTTCTCCACAAAACTTTCCCTTTCATCCGAACTGCAGGGCTCTGTATGTTTTCAAGGTTTTTGGCTAACGTGTTATATATGACACAGTGGAAACACAATAGCTTTCTCCATTTCTTAAGGTGAGGACCAATATATTTAACCCTATGAGGTCGCAAAAGAGATCGCAAGGAGCATGTTCTTAACTGAACATTATAATGCCAATATAACAATCACTAGCCTACTGTTTTTGGCTAGACTTTCCATCGTATTGACACCAATGGCTAGAGATTCTACCGTTAGATATTCTCTGGTTGTAGATTCTATGGTAGAGATTCTGTGGCTTGAGATTCTGTGGTGAGATATTCTATAGCTAGGTATTCTATGGCTAGAGATCCTATGGTGAGATATTCTGTGGTTCGCGGTTATATGGTTTGAAATTCTTCAATTCTACTGCAGCCTTATTGCTCAACCTGCTTTTAACGGCCATGTGTTGGTAGTTTTGTTATCTCTGACTGCCTAATCAGACATGTCCAGGAAGAAAGTGGGGGAAAAAGAAGAAGTGAGAAACAGATGAAGAAGAAAACCAGCAGAAGCAGGGTTAGAGCTGTTCTAGCTTTGAGCGCTGAGCATGCTGGGATTGATGGTGAAGCAGTGCCGTTTGTAGTGAAGCTCCAGGACTGCAGCTGCATGCGTGCCTGGGCGAGAGGCACCTCCTCCTGTTGGCTTATTTAAGCGCTGGGCCCGTCATCTGGGTTATTAATGCAGTGGGATATTGATTCATTTCTGTCTTCAGCTGGTTTAGTCCTCTAGGCTTGTGCTGTAAACCCCCCCCCCCCCCCTTCTCTCTCTGCAGTGGAGTGTCTACACATCGCATTTGCCTCAAATTGCCATTTGTATTGGTTTTTAAAGCCAATTAGCCCTTCCCCCTGTAGCGAGATACTGCTAGAAAGTGTTTTCTGTGTGTTAGTGTGTGCGTGCGTGCGTGTGTGTGTGTGTGTGTGTGCGCACTCCTGTGTTTTGTCCTGCTGAAGTCTGTTAAAACTTGTACAGAGCCTTTCATTCTCCGCTGGGAATATCAACTGTAAAACTTTCAGGACAAAAAGAACTTGATTTGTTGATTTTTTTTTTACATGAAATATCTTGCAGAGAAAAAACAGGGGAAGATAAACACAGTGTTGCCAAAAACACCTCGTTAAATAAAAAGCTTTTTTATTTGATGTATAAACAGACTTGGAGCTTAGAGAGGCACATATTTTAAATGGCTGTTCAGGGGTCTTTCACACCTTTAATTAGCAGTGGGATCTGAGCGGATTGTGCAGCTGTTTTAGGGGAACAGATCATTTCAGTTAACAGTGGTGGGAGGACACAGCAGCAACCTTTTTGCTCAATCTACAGTCTGGGTGGTTGCCCCCAAATATTGTCCCTGAGGGGAAACAATAACCAATATTTCTTAGTTCCTTTTTAGATAGTTATTTTTGTTGTTGTAAATAATATGGGGGATCAGGTGAAAAGATGAAGAGGGTTCCACAGACTGGAGGTGCTTTAAAATGAGCGCGGTAACAGCCAGGTGCTCGAGACACCTCTGGAGCAGGAAGCGTTCGCTGGCGAGACTAAAGGGAGTGTGTTCCAGGCGTACCGGAACCCGGAGGTGTGTGTGTGAGTGTGTGTGTATGTGTGTGTGTGAGTGTGTGTGTGTGTGTGAGAGTGTGTGTGTGTATGAGTGTGTGTGAGAGTGTGTGTGTGTGTGTGAGTGTGTGTGTGTGTGTATGTGTGTGTGTGTGTGAGTGTGTGTGTGTGTGTATGTGTGTGTGTGTGTGAGTGTGTGTGTGTGTGTGTGTGTGTGAGAGTGTGTGTGAGTGTGTGTGTGTCAGTGTGTGTGTGTGTGTGTGAGTGTGTGTGTGTGTGTGTGTGTGTGTGAGTGTGTGTGTGTGTGTGAGTGTGTGTGTGTGCGTGTGTGTGTGAGTGTGTGTGTGAGTGTGCACGCATGTGCGTGTTCCAGGCGGAGGTTAAGCCCCTGCTCTGAAGGCCAATTGGCCTGGTCCCCTGTGTTCTTCTTCTGGCTTTTGTCTGCTTCCTTTGGTGTGTTTTTTGCCAGGACTGGCCGTGCATGCTGGGATTATGATTGTGGGGTTGAGCCCCCCAGAAATGTGTTGGAGCCGCAGGCCACAGACAGGCTCCCTGTAAACACTCACTCACAGCCCTGCGCTCCGCTTTTTAAATATTAAACCCTGTTAAAAGGGCTTGCTGCTACCAGAGAGAGAGCCAGAGAGAGAGAGACAGAGAGAGAGGGACAGAGAGGGAGCCAGAGAGAGAGAGGGAGAGAGGGGGGAGAGGGGGGGGAGAGAGAGAGACAGGGAGCCAGATAGAGAGAGCCAGAGAGGAGAGAGAAAGAGACAGAGAGCCAAACAGAGGGAGAGAGAGGAGAGAAACTGTCAGAAAGAGGGATAGTAAGGGATAGAAGGAGAGATAGAGTGTGTGTGTGTGCATGTGTGCTTGTTTGCTTATGTTTGTGTCTGTGAGGTAGCGAGTGCTTATGCTTGCCTTTGTGTGTGTGTGAGTGAGTTAGTGAGTGTGTGAGAGAGGGAGAAGGACAGACTGAAAGAGAGGGAGTAAGAAGAAGGAACAGAGAGAGATAAATAGATAGAAAAAGAGAAAAGGGGTACTGAAGTTATATGCAGGTGGGTGGTAATGGAAATTTAACTGGCTTCTTCACACCACTTTAAATTCTGAGCACGGGTCCACAGAAGTGCTCTCTCCAAAAGCACTTACTGGACCGAAGAGGATCCTGTCTGCCCTGCTGCCAGAGGACTGAGTTCTGGTTCCATTTTTGTGTTGGTTTAGTTTTCACTGGCTAGCTCACCTGACCGGACTCTGTGCTATCAGGGGTTAACCTGATTGGGGTGGGCACCTGTACACAGAGCAGGTGAGGTGGGCCTGCCCAGTGATAGCGTGCGTGTCACTGCATTGCCGTTCCCCCGTGTACCACTGAGGTCCTGTTTCTCAAACCCTCTTCTGTTTTTGACTGAGGAGGCACATGTTGGAGTTACATTACATTACATTACTGGCATTTGGCAGACGCTCTTATCCAGAGCGCCGTACATTTGATTAGACTAAGCAGGAGACAATCCTCCCCTGGAGCAATGCAGGGTGAAGGGCCTTGCTCAAGGGCCCAATGGCCCAATGGCTGTGCCGATTTTTTTTATTTATAGTGGCTACACCGGGATTAGAACCACCGACCTTGGGTGTCCCAGTCATTTACCTTAACCACTAAGCTACAGGCCGCCCACGAGTTGTGCTCGTGGGTCCCATAATTCACTTCCTTTATCTAAATTCAGTTCAATTCAATTCCAATTCCATTAAATTGAAATTTGCCTTAATTCAATTCAACTCTGATTCAGTGCAATTCTATTTCATTTTTGCCTTGGCAAGCACTTGTATTGCCAAAGCATAGGTTACAGGAATAATGATACAACTGAAAAAAAAACCCATTCCCTGCTTCTGTGACCATAAAGGAAAATGAAGAGAAACTATAACCAAAATGGCAATAAATTATGTTAAAATTATGTTACGGTTTGTGCCGGGAAGTATCATCGTTGGCATTGTTCCATTGGTTGTTAGCGACTGGCTCTGTGATTGGCAGAGAGCTCCTCTAGACCCTCTCGGCTAAGCTCCCATCGTGACTCCCTGGTAGTCGTAAGAAGCAGATGCTGGCATCACTGGTCATAACCCACACGCTGTAATTGAAGGGGGGTCTGTTCTTCATCCCATTTGAAAGAAAGGTGTGGGTGTGTTCTGCACTGCACTCTGACTTGGAGAAGTGCATTCATTATGCAGACGTACATGTCATCTGCAGAGTCTCTCTTCTGTGTTAGCCTTTGGTGGGCCTGTCACAGCAATCCTTCCCCTGACTGCAGTCTTGGCCCCAGAACTTGGCTCATGATGCAGAATCGAAAAGACAGACAGAATGACAGGAAGAAAGAAAAAAAAAGATCCCGGCCTTCTCGTTGGGATGGCTGATGAGGCAGGGGCTTCGCCTGTCAGCCTCTTCTGCTCATGAGGCACCCAACTGGGAATAAGGAGCACACCGGGGCCCCAGGCTGCCTGTGGCCTGCTGTGGACCTCAGGTATCAGGTCCAGGTTGCAGTACATGCTCTCCATATTAAATATGCATGGAGGCTGAGATGAGTGGAGAGATTGAGAGGGCAGGGGAGGGATTGGTTGAGTGGGGGGTGTGGGGGGAGGTTACGGGAGCTGGGGAATGGGTAGATATGAGGGCTCTGCGGTGTAATAGGGGCGATGTGGCACAGCTGGACCCTATCACTCTCTATTGAGGCGGGGAGAAGAAAATTACTTCACAAACACACACACTCATACACACACGCATACACACACACACATGCACACACACATACACACACACACACACACGCATACGCACACATACACACACATACATACACACACATACACACACACACATGCACACACACACATACACACACATACACACACATACACGCACACACACACACGAATGCAAGCACGGATGCATACACTCTCTCTCACTCACATCACTTTGTCTCGCTCGCATGGACGCATGCACATACACACACACACATGCGTACGCTCTCACACTCTCACACACACACGCACACAAGTTTACACTCTCCAGTGCTTTCTCTCACTCTCTCTTTCTCTCTCTCTCTCTCTCACACACACGCACACACACACACACACAGGCTCCCAACACAACGCCAAGGCAGCCACAGGCCTGTCGTGTCTCTGTCTCTCATCTTCCCTAGTTTTTAATGATTATTTTTGGTGCTTCTTGAGCTTGTTAAGCTTGTAGCCAATTATTGTTGTTCGGTTTAGAAGTGTGGTTTAGGAGAAACCTGGCAATTAGGAGTGTGTGTTTACACCACTGGAGGAGAATGTAAAAAGCACACACTTGCCCCAGACACACCTCCTCCCAATGTTTAGAACAGCATTCCATATGTATTTTCCTAGTTCTGGATGTGATGCTTTGACTTGTGGTAGAACCTATGTACTTGTAAGTCGCTTTGGATTAAAAGCATCTGCCAAATGACAAAAATGTAAAAAATGTAAATTACACACAGAAACACTCACACACAGACGCACAGACACACACACAGACACACACACACACGCACACACACTTGGCCTGGTCAGGGGAGGAGGGGGGGCATTGTTGGGACACCTACTCCACACAAACTGCAACTGGCAGTATCTCACGCACACAAACACATGCGCGCACACACACACATACATACACACTCGCACACATACGCACACACACATACGCACACTCACACACAAATACATACACACACTCACACACACATACGCGTGCACACACACATATACATACACACTCACATACACACTCACACACAAACACGCACACACACACACACATCTGACCTCCCTTTGCTCAGTGTCCGTTAAACAATGAGAATTTCACCCTACGCACACGCTTGCGCTTGGTGGTGGACTACCTACCTCAGAGTACATCTAAACCCCCCCCCCCACCCTAACTCAAACAGGGCTGTCAGCGGAGTGGGAGTCTAAATGTTTAAAGAAGCGGAGGCTGGTGGCTGAGCCCAGGGACCCCGCCTCTCTCAGCGCTGGGGGAAATAACATCTCCACAGCGCAGGGACGCAGGGGAACGCCAGGACTGATGTTTAATTAATGTACAGTACGGGCGCGCCTGTGACTTCAGACTCCGGCGTCTCATTAGTGTCTCTGCCGGCGCTGCTGCGTGCGCATCTGATGCTCTCCTTCCTTATTAGAGCAGGAGACGGAGCGCTCGACCGTCGTCCGTCTTTAACGCTCCCCGAACGTTCCCGCAACGCTGCCGCAACACGCGTGCGCGCTACTGGATCCGTTCAAAAGAGAAAAAAAAAACCTTCGATTTCAGTATTCAGCCGCGGAGCGTGAGGCCAGGAGTTTGTGCCTAATTAAAACACACGGCGTTCCTCCCGCGCCTCTGCACGGATGGTGTGTTCATTTCTTTTGTTCTCCTCATTAGCCCTTGATCCAGAAAAATCTTTTTTTTCCGTTTGTTATTTTGTAGCGCGGTCTAATAAAAACGAGAGACGGATGAAGTGGGATTCGGTCGTGCGGCGGCTAAAAAAAGGAATTAAATAAATTGAAGTTGTTCTCTTTTTAATTTAAAAGGGTTTAGGGGAACCTTGAGAGGATCAGCTATAACTTTGGCTACTTTGGGTCTTTTAAGAGGCGGTAGAGCGAGGGGTTACCTGAGGTCGTACGCGTTTCGGTGCGAAGCAAGAAAATGCCGGAATGAAGTAAATGTTGCCGGTCACCCCAAGGGATCTCCGGGTGAAACTAATGGAAATATCCTGACTTCATCCGGAGTACGGCTCCGGGGCAGAGAGCGGGGGGTGGGGGTTCTGCAGGATGGAGCGCACCAATCGTAATGAGCCCCTATAAATTGCGCTAGCAGACAGAGAACATTAGGCAGTTATTGAGGCCAGCCAATGAGGCAGTAATGAAGGAATGGGCTAATATTCCGGTAGACGGAGAATTCTGGTGTCTGGTGCCGGCCAATGAAGTGGTAACGGATGAACAAGCAGAGGTGCGACCTCCGTGTCACACACCCCCCCCCCCCACCCCTCCTCATCTGAGGCTGGAATGAGTCTGGATTCCGGTCTCTCCTCCGGTCGTCCTGACTGGCCGGCGGACTGACCGGCGGAAGGAGCCTGACGGCGGGCGTTTAATCACCCAGGCCTCGTCCCCAGAGCCGCGGACAAACGTCTCCGTCTATTTCGGGAGTCCAGGTGGGTTTTTCCACAAGACCTGGTTTCTTTCTTCGCCTTGCCGTGCCTAACCTGGCCTATCTGGAGCCTCGTCCACGTTCGAGAGTCCCCCCCCCTTCGCCCCCCGAAGCTACAAAACCCGACGTCCTTGGCTGCAGTTTGCGGGCGTCTCTCAATTCAAGGCAATAAACACTTGGATCGGCACGAGATGTGTATTACAAATATGAACACTGCTCTCTCTCCAATTCCGGATAGCGTTCCAATTGATATTCAGGTTGGCATAACAGGCTTTATTTACCTGAAAATTGAAGTTTTGTTGCTAAGGCATAACTGTAGCACAAAAACACTGTGATTTTACACCCCCCCTCCCCACAATCCTCATAAAACATCATTTTCACTCTCTTCTTCCATCCTCCCCCCGCTCTCTGTCACCTCTCCGTTTCCTGAATTGCCTTCATGAATCCGGGAACAGAGTGCTGGTGGGGGTGATGGAGCGAGGAAGAGAAGGAGGCTAAAGGAGGTGGGTGGAGGGTGGGGTGCGGGGGTGACTTTGAAAGTTGTGATCAAAGGCTCAGATTAAGATGCTTCTGGAAGCAGGGCCCGGTACTCTGTAAGGCTCTGTGAATTCCTAACTCTTCAGAAGATGGCTAGTATCACAGCCCCCCCCCCCCCCCCCTCCACCGGGCCCAGTTGCACTTTCAGAAGAAGAGGGGGACCTGGAAGATGTGAGACTCCTGGCTGTGCTCTGAACCACAGGCTCTGCTCCACGACTCCCCCCCCCCACCCCCCCACCCGCCGCGTGCCCCCCCAGAGACTCCGAAATACCAGGCAGTGGTTCGTCACCTATCTATTTCAAGGTGCTGTAGTCCGTAGGGGCGCTCCGCACCTCAAACTGCCAAGGAAGCCAATCTAGTGTCTAACGTATGGTCTGTAACGTAACATAATGATGAGGATGAATTGGTTACATTTCTGAGTGAAATGTCTCCACTTGGTTACATATTACATTCACGTGGAATGATCCCCCTGGTCAATAGAGGTGAATGATCTTTGAGACACACAGGTTGTGCCAGCCACTTTCTTATTAGTGCTCAATACAGCACCCGAGTTGACGTGGTATATTGTGTCATAAAGAATATCCTCGTCCACAATGACCAGGGGAGGGTCCTTCCCCGTCTATATGGAATATGTAACCGGGTGGAGAGATGGTCTACGAAAGAGAACAGGCCAATTCACCCCAGCAATGCTTGCCAAAGTGTACCTAATGTGCTTAGTTTATCTAAAAGCTAGATAGAGTCTAGCACCTCATCAAGGCTGGTGCCTCAGATAATCTAGTGGTTTCATATCTATGGCGAAAGCCTCGCCCGGACCAGGAAGCGGGGCCTGAGAGGTCTCTTTCACCTCCCATCTTGTTCTGTGCCTGACCCAGAAACCAGTCGAGGTCCGCCATCTTTATGGACATTCCAACCTGTTAAATATTCCTTCTAAGAGCTAGAAGCTAGAGATTTAGGAGGCTCCCAAACTTTTCTTGAGCAAGGAAATGTGAGCGTATCCTTTGCGGAAGTATTTATTCGGAATGCTTGATGTATGAATGATCGACCTGTGGATCCACTTCTCCCCATCTGTCACGTATGTGCCAAGTCTGTAACTGACATGGCGTCGAACTGACGTTTGAAGGAGGAAAGGACATCCCATTTGCCAAATACATTTTCTCTGTCATCACATACTTTTTCTTTTTCTTGTCTCTCCCGATGGTTGGAGCTTGGAGCAAGAAAAGTGCATGAAGAAGAATAAGGAGGTGAAAAATAAGTGATTGGCAAGAGCTTACAGTTTGAACACTGTGACCGTCACCAGCTGGTCCTCTTACACTGTGCAGTGGAGAGTGAAAAAAATAAAATGTAATGCTGATGTCATGGACATGGTCTCAAGCCCAGGTGCAAAAGCGTTTTTGGGGAGAAGCCAGAGATATTCAGGTCACATTAATAATGAGAGATTTCTGTTGCAAAGTCGCCCTGAAGCAGCAGTGTAAAGATCTGATATTCGAGAGGAGAGAGTGGCAACCAAACCTGTTCAAGCAATGCAAGTGCTAAAATACTTGAGGTTGACTTATTTTTTTGTATTTGGAGTGTGGAGATCTACCGTCCTTTAGGTTTTCACTCCAACCTTAACAAAGCGTAACTCATTCAACAGCTAGAGATCTTTGAGCTACTAGTCAGTAGTTATTTGTCAGTTGAGCTACTAATTAGTAGAATCACGTGTGCCAAATTAAGGGTTGAAATGAAAACCAGCACGGTGATAGATCTCCAGGAACAGGACTGGTTACCATTGTTCAAGCAGGTGGAGATTAGACTTAGAAAGGGGCCATCATGGGAAAAATTGCAGCCCACGAAGCTGTTTTCACACAAAAGCAAAGCTTGACCATCGCCGAAAAGTGCCCCAGGTCATGGAAGAAAGAGCCGGGTCTTGCTGGTACCACGTCTGGAAAGAGACTCCATAAGTGTGTCCAGAACATTGTTTATTCCCATCCCCATGGAACCATCATGAGGACACTTCATTTTATTCCACGGAATCTCAGGAAGGTGCTTCACCCACCATTATGAAGCCCTTATGAAGCCCTTATGGAGCTTCATTAGGGGTTATAACCCGTTTTATACAGGATTTACGAGGGCACTAAACGAGCACTGCCCCGCTTGGCTGGATCCCCTGCTGTTCTGAATTCAGAAAAGGTTGTGTGTAAGGACTTCAGGCAGCACCTGAAGCGCTGTGAAACCTGAAGAGCGGAACATGGTGGAAATGCTGGATTTGATTAGCAGTTTTCTGTGCCTGTACAGCGGCACTTCAGGCAGACAGGGTGTTTGTCAACAATATTGATGGGTGTGAGTATATGTTTGACTCTGTCAAATTCTACCGGTGGAAACTCAGCAATTCTCTAGAGGCTTGGCAGAAAATATGCTCCTTCTCTGTCTTGCTTTCTCTCTTGTGCTCTCTCTCACTCTCTCTCTTTTTCTCTAACACTAACCCATCTACCCCTTCCCCTATGCACTTACCCACCTCACCCCCTAACCCACTCACCCCAGCCCTCCTCCCAAAAATGATGGATGAAAACTGAACATAGAAAGCTCCTTGCATGGGGTCATCCAGGACAGTAGGGGGAGACATCGCTGTGTCACTCCATTTTAGGCCTGCTGAAACCTCCTCAGCTTTACTTTGTGAGGTGTAGAAGGAAGTGGAAATGAAGGACGGCTTTGACCTTTCAGCTTAAAGACACGGCTCATGACCTTATAGTTTATTAACCAAACTAACGTCTCTCTCGCTCTCTCTTCTTCTCTTTCTCTCGCACTCTCTCTCCCTCTAACTCTCTCTCCCTCCCTCTCTCCCTCTCTCTCTCTCTCTCTCACGCTCAGAGTTTTCCCCTCTCTAGGTGCCAGGGTTGTAAAATTCCCAACAGGTGATAATGGAAAAGGAGGAGGATTTTTGTCTGGACCAATATCGAGCCAATATTGAACCACTGGCACATAGTACTTGGGCTGAATTTCTTCATTACTTGAATTAATGGGCTGGGCTGTTTGCAATCTGCAAAGTTGCTGCAATAACAGCAAGCGTGTGGCTTCAGAAGTGTTTTTTTTGTTGGTATTGCAGATGTCAACTGTGCCTGAAGTCTGCAGATAACTCACTTTAGGAGTGTACTTTACGAGAGTTCAGGCCACTTGCCTGCAGAGATGGAAAGTCTGGGGGTCAGAAAGTAAAAGTCCTGGCATGCAATTCTTCTACCCATCATGAACATGAGCCCGCTGATTTCACTCATTAGTTCTACTACCTTGCTGAAGAATTGTGCTAATTAGCAAATCCAGGTGACTGGAACAATATATTGGGGAGGACTTTTATTTCACACCTCTGCCTGCCAGTTCTTCCGCCCAAAGAACACCTTCCATCATCAGAAACCAATATAATCATCAGTCCATTTTGACAAAAGTGGAAAATATTGACCTGACATTTGGCCTGACGGTTGTGGGTTACCTTGGTTACGGAACATGTGCAGCCGGAGCGCAGACAGCGGTTGGGGAGACGCGTGGGTTGTTCGGGTGCTGTGGGGGTGCGGGGGGGGGCTGGGTGGAGGAGGGTCCCCCCGTGATCCGACGGGAAGGGCGGGGTCCTGCAGTCCTGCTGTCCCCCTGGTGGGGGAGCTGGGGACCTGGGGCGGTGTGCCTGAGCGCTTTGGGGGTCTCTGCCAGGGTGATATTTAAACGCTCATTAAGTACTGTTTTAATTTGAGCTGCTGTTCTGTGTGTGTGTGCGTGTGCGTGGGTTGGGCCATGGGGGGGTTTAGGCTATAACCTGTGCTTCTCAGAGCCTTTGTGTGTGTATATGTGCGTGTGTTGCGTTTATTCTGTGTGCATGAGTGTATGGGAGAGAGTTTGTGTGAGTGCATATTTGTGTCTGTGTGTGTGTGTATGTTTGTGCATGTACAATATCTGTGTAAGTGTGAGTATGGGAGAGCATGTGTCAGTGTGTATATATATGTTTGTGTGTGGCGTTTATGCTGTGTGTGTGTGTGTGTGTGCATGTATGGGAAAGTGTGTTTGTGTGAGTGGGCATATGTGTCTGTGTGTGTGTATGCTTGTGTATGTATATGTGCAAGTGTGTGTAAGGGAGAGTGTCTGTGTGTGTTTGTATGGAAGAGTTTGTGTGAGTGTATATACAGTCAGGTCCATAAATATTGGGACATCAACACAATTCTCCTCTTTTTGGCTCTATGCACCACAATGGATTTGAAATGAAACGAACAAGATATGCCTTAACTGCATAATTATTTGAGGGTATTTGCATCCAAATCAGGTGAACGGTGTAGGAATTACAACAGTTTCTATATGTGCCTCCCACTTTTTAAGGGACCAAAAGTAATGGGACAATTGGCTGCTCAGCTGTTCCGTGACCAGGTGTGTGTTATTCCCTCATTATCTCATTTACAAGGAGCAGATAAAAGGTCTAGAGTTAATTTCAAGTGTGCTATTTGCATTTAGAATCTGTTGCTGTCAACTCTCAATATGAGATCCAAAGAGCTGTCACTATCAGTGAAGCAAGCCATCATTCGGCTGAAAAATCAAAACAAACCCATCAGAGAGAGAGCAAAAACATTAGGTGTGGGCAAATCAACTGTTTGGAACATTCTTAAAAAGAAAGAACGCACCGGTGAGCTCAGCAACACCAAAAGACCCGGAAGACCACGGAAAACAACTGTGGTGGATGACAGAAGAATTATTTCCCTGGTGAAGAAAAACCCCTTCACAACAGTTGGCCAGATCAAGAACACTCTCCAGGAGGTAGGTGTATGTGTGTCAGAGTCAACAATCAAGAGAAGACTTCACCAGAGTGAATACAAAGGGTTCACCACAAGATGTAAACCATTGGTGAGCCTCAAAAACAGGAAGACCAGATTAGAGTTTGCCAAACAACATCTAAAAAAGCCTTTACAGTTCTGGAACAACATCCTATGGACAGATGAGACAAAGATCAACTTGTATGATGGGAAGAGAAGAGTATGGAGAAGGAAAGGAACTGCTCATGATCCAAAACATACCACCTCATCAGTGAAGCATGGTGGTGGTAGTGTCATGGCGTGGGCATGTATGGCTGCCAATGGAACTGGTTCCCTTGTATTTATTGATGATGTGACTGCTGACAAAAGCAGCAGGATGAATTCTGAAGTGTTTTGGGCAATATTATCTGCTCATATTCAGCCAAATGCTTCAGAACTCATTGGATGGCGCTTCACAGTGCAGATGGACAATGACCTGAAGCATACTGTGAAAGCAACCAAAGAGTTTTTTAAGGCAAAGAAGTGGAATGTTATGCAATGGCCAAGTCAATCACCTGACCTGAATCCGATTGAACATGCATTTCACTTGCTGAAGACAAAACTGAAGGAAATGCCCCAAGAACAAGCAGGAACTGAAGACAGTTGCAGTAGTGGCCTGGCAGAGCATCACCAGGGATGAAACCCAGCGTCTGGTGATGTGTATGCGTTCCAGACTTCAGGCTGTAATTGACTGCAAAGGATTTGCAACCAAGTATTAAAAAGTGAAAGTTTGATTTATGATTGTTAGTTTGTCCCATAAATACCCTCAAATTAAAGCTGAAAGTCTGCAGTTAAAGCACATATTGTTTGTTTCATTTCAAATCCATTGTGGTGGTGTATAGAGCCAAAAAGATGAGAATTGTCCCAATATTTATGGACCTGACTGTATGTGTGTGTGTGTGTATGGGTGAGTGGGTGTGAGTGTGTATATGTGTGTGTGTGTATGGGAGAGTGTGTGTAAGTGTGTACAAGTGAAACTCGAAAAATTAGAATATCGTGCAAAAGTTCATTTATTTCAATAACTCAACTTTAAAGGTGAAACTAATATATTACATAGACAAATTACATGCAAAGCAAGATATTTCAAGCCTTTATTTGTTATAATTTTGATGATTATGGCTTACAACTTATGAAAACCTCAAATTCAAAATCTCAGAAAATTAGAATATTACATGAAATCAATCAAAAAAGGATTTTAAATACAGAAATGTCGGCCCTCTGAAAAGTATAATCATGCATATGTACTCAGTACTTGGTTTGGGCCCCTTTTGCACGAATTACTGCCTCAATGCGGCGTGGCATGGATGCGATCAGCCGGTGGCACTGCTGAGGTGTTATGGAAGACCAGGATGCTTCAATAGCAGCCTTCATGCTCTTCTGCATTCGGTCTAATGTCTCTCATCTTTCTCTTGGCAATGCCCCATAGGTTCTCTATGGGGTTCAGGTCAGGCGAGTTTGCTGGCCAATCAAGCACAGTAATCCCATGGTCATTGAACCAGGTTTTGGTACTTTTGGCAGTGTGGGCAGGTCCTAAGTCCTGCTGGAAAATAAACTCAGCGTCTCCATAAAGCTTGTCTGCTGAAGGAACCATGAAGTGCTCTAAAATTTCCTGGTAGACGGTTGCGTTGACCCTGGACTTAATAAAGCACAGTGGACCAACACCAGCAGATGACATGGCTCCCCAAATCAACACTGACTGTGGAAACTTCACACTGGACTTTAAGCATCTTGGATTGTGTGCCTCTCCATTCTTTCTCCAGACTCTGGGACCTTGGTTTCCAAATGAGATGCAAAATTTGAGAAGAGGACTTTGGACCACTGAGCAACAGACCAGTTCTTTTTTTCTTTAGCCCAGGTAAGATGCTTCTGGCGTTGTTTGTTATTCAGGAGCAGCTTCACAAGAGGAATACGACATGTGAAGCCTATGCATGTGATGCATGTGGCCCATGTGGTGGCTCTTGATCAACTCCAGCCCCACTCCTTGTGAAGCTCTCCCACACTTTTGAATGGCCTTTTCCTGACAATCCTCTCCAGGATGCGGTCATCCCTGCTGCTTGTGCACCTTTTTCTTCCACACTTTTTCCTTCCACCTGACTTTCTATTAATGTGCTTTGATATAGGACTTTGAGAACATCCAACTTCTCTTGCAATTACCTTTTGAGGCTTTCCCTCCTTGTGGAGGGTGTCGATGATGGTTTTCTGCACAACAGTCAGGTCAGCAGTCTTCCCCATGATTGTAAATTCTACTGAACCATACTGAGAGACAATTTAAAGGCTCAGGAACCCTTTGCAGGTGTTTTGGATTAATTTGCTGATTAGAGTGTGACACTTTGAGCCTACAATATTGAACCTTTCCACAATATTCTAATTTTCTGAGATTTTGAATTTGGGGTTTTCATAAGCTTTAAGCCATAATCATCAAAAATATAAGAAATAAAGGCTTGGAATATCTCACTTTGCATGTAATGAGTCTTTATATGATATATTAGTTTCACCTTTTTAGTTGAATTACTGATATAAATGAACTTTTGCACGATATTCTAATTTTTCGAGTTTCACTTGTATATGTATGTGTGAGTGTGTATGGGAGAGTGTGTGTGAGTGTGTGTATGTATGTGTATGTGTTTGTGTGTATGTATGGGAGAGTGTGTGTGTGTGTGTTTGTTTCTGTATATGTGTGTATGTGTGTATGTATATGTGTGTATATGTGTGTGTGTGTGTATGGGAGAGTGTGTGTGTGTGTGTGTGTGTGTGTATACTTACTGAGGCTTTGTCTGGGGGGAAGACATTAA
The DNA here is from genome assembly GCF_963514075.1 of Conger conger. Taxonomy (NCBI): domain Eukaryota; kingdom Metazoa; phylum Chordata; class Actinopteri; order Anguilliformes; family Congridae; genus Conger; species Conger conger. The sequence continues at coordinate 42,935,424 of NC_083765.1, read as the reverse complement.
TGAAGCACATGAGACAGGCCTTCACACACTGTACGGATTCATGCCTTCTCTGTCAGCCTGCTTCTCCCTCACCCTCCCCTTTCTTCCTCCTCCTCCTCATCCTCTCGCTGTTTGTCTGTAATCAGGGCCCTGGAGTGCCCTGTTAGTGTGTAACACACCTGGATACGCCGTGCAGACCGATAGCGTGGAACGGACCGGTAATTACCGCTGTGTCAGACCGTTGCATCACCGCCAGGAGAATCTGACAGGCCTGGGATTCTGTTCTCTGATTGGTCCTTTGTGGTGAAGGCCCAATTACGGAGCAGCTTCTTCTTGGAGCGCACTGTGTGTTTCCTCTCGTGATGGGAAAGACCTCATTCTGCCTGCGCACAGTACAGGCAAATCCTAACAAGGGAACTAACAAGGACTGGACTTTTATGGAAAAATTATGAATTATTTATCTTGCCATGATTTTTAATTGAGACCAATATAAAAAAAGGGTATAGATACGGATTATTAGATACAGACTTTATATGTGGTCGCTAATAATCTGAAAATTATGCATCACACCCACAATCATTCCATGAGCAAAGTCACTTGGATCAAATTTCCTCCGCATTCTGATATTTGGTCTGAACAACAACTGAACCTTTTTAGCATGTTCAGCATTGAGCTTCTGCCACATGATTGGCTGATTATAATTTATGCATAATTTGTTATTTATCTGATGCTTTCATGCAAAGCAACTTATAGTTGATTAGACTAAGCAGGGAACAATAGTGCCTGGAGCAATGTGGGGTTAAGGGCCTTGCTCAAGGTCCCAACAGCTGTGCGGATGCCTTGTACCTAAGCCACCAGGCTACAGGATGCCCTTATTTAGATCCATCCATCCATTATCTGAACCCGCTTATCCCGATCAGGGTCGCAGGGGGGCTGGAGCCTAGTGCTACCCACTGCACCATCCGTGCCGCCCCCTTATTTAGATGCCCCTGATTAAATATTTGCTTTAACGAGCTGGTGTAAAGGTGTATCTAATGAAGTGGTGTAGGTGACACTAAGTAGAATAGCACTTCGAGTGAATGAATGGTGCTCAGGTGGATCTCTGCCCTGGATTTGATGGTTTCAGTGAGTGTTCCTAAATGCCCCTAAGTGGTTCTTACTGAGGCCTGCGGACGTGTTATAGCCACACCACAGAGGTGTAAATGTGTTTGACATGAACGGCAGTGAGACAAGGTGGGGGTACGCCCCCTTTCCTGCCGGGGTGAGGGTCCATCCTCATCCTGACAACCTTCATTTGGACATCTGTCTCCATGGAGACGGAAACAAAAACATGATGTGATCGTAGTCATTGGTCATTGGTTCACATCCCAGGTGTGATGCTGTTGAGTGTTGAGTGGCTGTGCCTCAATGAGATCTGTGTGCTGCCGATTTCTGTGTGTTATATTCCTGTGCCCCGGGTGGTCATGGGATCAAATCCCTGCTGTGATGCCGTTGAGCGCTCTTGTGTGGCTGTGCCTCTGTGAGTTTCAGCACTTTGCAGCACAAGACGGTGCGAACAGTGCACACCTGTGTCCCAGAAGGTCATGGATTCACATCCCAGGTGTGATGCTGTGGTCCACTGCAGTGCCTGGGTAATGGGGTTCCTACAGCACCTGACGGGGGCAGGAAGTTAATGTTCTCAGAAACCGGTGATATGAAGCCCACCAGCGGATTGTGAGCCCCTGCAACTTTATCGGGGATGGTTGCTGCGGACCACAAGGTCAACAAATCCCTTTAGCCGAGAAGTGCAGGATTTGAGAGTTCCTCTGCAGGAAATTGTGTCCCCCTGGCAGGAAATGGAGGGGGCGTGATCTCTTGCTCTCAGTGAATGGAGAACAGCAGTGAAGCGGTATAGCTAACCGCTAACTGCTAACGGTCTCGATCTATCGCACCTCTCCCCTAGCGCTATCACCATCCCACGCCATCCAACTCCCAGTTTCCAGGGATTCTGTTGCCCCTAGTTACCGTGTGCACTGCTTTCTCCCTCTGGTCAAAGGCATTCTGGGTCACGGTGAAAAATTTAATCAAACGAAAATTCTATTTTCACTAGGTCTCTCTTTGTGCTCCAACACTCTGTGTTTATCCCCCAGAGGCCTTCCAGAAGTGGAGGTGAAGGAGGCTGATGAGGAGACCAGTTCTAGCGTGAACGTGAGAAAGAGAGATCAAAGTGAAGTGATTGTTTTTTTTCTCCCTTGGCCCCCCATCCCCAACTGTAGGTTTAATGGGAGTTGAACCCAATGTCAGGGTTGGCCGTAGAACAGCAGGAATTTTATTCATTTTTATTTGTCTGAATACAGGCCCTGCAGGTTCCCGCAGTAAGATAAGCATATTTAAGCTTTAAGAACAAGCATGCGGTTAAGCTTCACTCCTGCAAGGAGGAGGAAGTTAATCTGGTGATTATAATCCGTTTTTGGAAAATGAAACCGTCTCCTCTGTTTCTCTCTCTGTGGGGGTGCTGTGTTTTGGAGTTAGCTCCAGGGCTCAGGCTGGGCAAGACCCTCTCCTCTCCTCTCCATACCTTCTCTTCTCCTCTCCTCTCCAAACCTTCTCCTCTCCTCTCTTCTCCAAACCTTCTCTTCTCCTCTCCAAACCTTCTCCTCTCCTTTTTTTTGGATTTTTTCCCTTTTTTCTCCCAATTTGGTAGCCAATTGAACCCCGTCTAATTCAATTAGAGCTAGTATTAGATACACCGCCCACACCCTGTCCCTCGGCGGCCCTACGAGAGCGACACGCCTTCTTCAAACCGTCTCGCCACATGCTGGTAACCATGATTCCGGCGCCCGAGGCGATCTACTAACCCTGCCAAGTCCCTCCCCCTGGAGCAGCGAGCCAATTATGCTGCTCCATGTGAGCCGGCCAAACTTGGACTCGAACCCCGGTCCCCAGTGTGCAACTGCAGCGAACTGCAACCGCAAGTCTGCTGCGTCTTAGCCTGTTGCGCCACCGCGGCTCTCTTCTCCTCTCCTTTCAAATGTTCATATCTCACAGCCCTCCTCCGTCCTGCCCTCGGTGTGCACAGCCATTTTTATTTTCTAAAGGAGAGCAGGACAATCTGCCCTCTTTTTGTATTTTTTGTTTGGCTTTAGTCAGACAGGTAGGAAGCAGAGAGGGTAACGGTTAGGAAAGGTAGCACACCTGAGAGAGGGCAGTAGCCGAGATCGAATTCCTGTCGTCATGGAAGGGAATCGGGTTCGAAAGTCAGACTATGCCACATATTTCACTATTGGCGGCCATTTTAAGAGCGCACCATTTTGCCGGGTCCAAACCCTTCCTTAATGCTATTAACTCCCCCCTCCAACCCTTGCAGGGAGAGTGCCTGCGAATGGCCACTTAACCTCTAACCGAGGTGCGCTAACAAGCTACTTAATGACCCCCCGTTCTCAATTCCAGTGTGATGAAAAAAGCCGCAATAATCTTATTTGTTATATCTCAGATTCTGATTGGACTAAATTGCCGCCCACTCTGTAATTTAAAATCCATTTCCCCATGCGCTGCACCCCCTCTCCAACCCCCCCTCCCCCCACCCCACCATAATCAGCTCCCATTCTCCGTCTCTCAGAGGAATAAGTGTGCTTCTCTCTGGAGAGCCCACACAAAGGAGATAAGTAGGGTGGAAGACCCTGTTTTTGTTCTGGAAGGGACACTGATTTTTTCCTGGGTTGATTTGGTGGGCCTTGTCGTGTAGTGAGTGGGGGGTTGGGGGGGGGGGGGGGCGGAGGAAGAGGGTAGCTCGGTCATGGGTGGGGTACACCAGCTGCAGTTTCCAAGGCGCTTCGCTGTCAAGGCAACGGGCACCTCAAAAACCAAAGAGACTTAAAATCTCATTTCTTTTGCTTTTTTTGCTACATAAGATGCTAATGCTAATGTAACTATCTCTACTGGCAATTGAAAACCAATGTTCCTGACTTCTCCAGGAAACTCTCTCAGAGGGTTAAACGCTTGTGTGTTTCACAAGCGTGTACTAAACTGCCAGCTGTTGGTCTATTAACATTGCTCATTGGCACCGCAGTGGTTGGTTAGTTGGCGGAGCTCTTCGGCAACTGTTTTGAACTGTTTTTAATGTTGAATCTCATTGCGACTGGCTTACTGACCGCCCATCGCTGTGGCAGACAGGTGGGGGGCTGCTAGGCAGCTAATGCACCCCAAAAATACATCTGTCTCAACAAGTATTTTAGTCTTGTTTTTATGCTTAAAATCTCATTTATGCATGACTCAATTCAAGATTTGCCAGTGGGATAAGTCAATTTCACTTAACAGGCTAATTGTTTCTACTTGAGAGAAAAAATAAGGACTTTAACAAGTCAAAAACAGTTTGTAAGACGCACTTTTATTTGCAGTGTAGCTGTACTTCAGCGTCTGTTTAAGTGGGGAAACAAGACAGTGTGAACGCTTTGGGCAGAGTGAGCCCCATACTCCCGGCTTCTCTGCTAGTGGGATGAGCGATGAGTCATCAGAGATTTTGTTGGATTTGTCGTACTCAGCCTCGGTGAACTTTACCAGGCGACGGCGTGACGTTCTGACGCTAATCAGCGTCTCCGTTTCCCCCGGCGGCCGGCGGAAAAGGGCACGCGGCGGGGAGCGTGTCCCGCTCCGGCCTTGGCGAGGGGCTTAGCCGCGGCTTTCCCGCTTTTCCGCAAACATCCGTCAGGGAACGATACCGGATATTAAAGTGGAGATGAGCGGGAGATGAGCAGTTCACACACACACACACACTCTCACACACACACACGCACACACACACACACACACACACACACACACACACACTCACACACACTCACACACACACACACACACTCACACACACACACACACTCACACTCACACACACACACACACACTCACACACACACACACACACACACACACACACACACACACTCACACACACTCACACACACACACACTCACACACACACACACACTCACACTCACAGACACACACACACACTCACACTCACACTCACACTCACACTCACACTCACACACACTCACACTCACACTCACACTCACACACACACACACCCACACTCACACACACTCACACACTCACACACACACACTCACTCACACACACTCACACAGACACACTCACACACACACACACACACAGTCCATCACAGCTCCGCCGTTTCTGCACCTGTGATCTCACGTGTTGTGAGTGCTGTTCAGCAGTGTTGTGTGTCCCATTCCACAATGTTGTGTGTCCCATTCCACAATGTTGTGTGTCCCGTTCCACAATGGTGTGTGTCCCGTTCCACAATGGTGTGTGTCCCGTTCCAGAATGGTGTGTATCTCATTCCACAATGTTGTGTGTCCCATTCCACAATGTTGTGTGTCCCGTTCCACAATGGTGTGTATCCCATTCCACAATGTTGTGTGTCCCGTTCCACAATGTTGCATATTGTTGGTTGTGTGTGGTGCTATTGCACATTGCCCTGTTGCTGTTGCGCGTTGTTGCGCTGTTGTGTGTTGTGTGCTACACAGTATTGAGTTACACGCTATCGTGCTTTGTGAAACAAAGTGCCGGTTAGTCACAGGGCCTCAGGTGAAAATAGGGGAATGTGGATGCGTTCTTTTGCCTTACTTATTTTTTGTGGCTGTTGTGATGACGGATGTTGCCATGGTAAAAGAGCTGACAGCGCTGTGTGGCCTGGCCCCACCTCTCATTGATCATTACAGCAAAACGCTCCTCTGCTGGGACCTGGGATCAGCTCGAATACCAGCCTGCACCTCACCCACCGCAACAGGGCTGTATCCATTACTCTCCGTCTGACTGACTGACTGACTGTCTGACTGACTGTCTGTCTGTCTCTGTAATTGTCGATCTGACTGACTGTCTGTCTGACAGACTGACTGACTGACTATCTGCCTGCCTGGCTGTCTGTCTGTGTACCTGGCTGTCTGTCTGTCTCTTTGTCTGTCTATGTGTCTGTCTGTCTGTGTCTGTCGATCTGACTGTCTGTCTGACTGACTGTCAGTCTGTTTGTCTGTCTCTGTGACTGACTGTCTGTCTGTCTGTCTGTCTGTGTCTGTCGATCTGACTGTCTGGCTGTCTGTCTGTCTCTGTGTCTGTTGATCTGACTGTCTGTCTGCCTGTCTGTCTGTCTGTCTGTCTGACTCACTGTCTGTCTGGCTGTCTTTCTCGGGTGTCTGTTGATCTGACTGTCTGTCTGTCTGCCTGGCTGTCTGTCTGTATACCTGGCTTTCTGTCTGTCTCTGTGTTTGTCAATCTGACTGTCTGTGTGTTTATCTGTCTATCTGTTGATCTGTCTGTCTCTGTATCTGTCGATCTGACTGTCTGTCTGACTGACTGTCTGTCTGTCTCTCTGTTGATCTGTCTGTCTTACTGACTGTCTACCTGTCAATCTTGTGCTTAGCTGTTCTTTAGTGGTGCAGAAAGTGAGCGTCTTTGCTCTGTGTTTGGTGTTTTCATTGTGTTCAGTACATCTATTACAGTTGATGGTTTTTGCTTGGTGCTCGTTCATGAGTTTTCATGTGATGATTAGTCCTTATTGATTTGAACCTGATCTAACTCCTTTCTGTTTTGCGAGAGTTTGATGGCAGAAGCTCAGCCTCTCTGTGCAGTGATCTCAGTGGGCTGAGGGGCTCCAGTCTGTGCAGTGATCTCAGTGGACTGAGGGGCTCCAGTCTGTGCAGTGATCTCAGTGGGCTGAGGGGCTCCAGTCTGTGCAGTGATCTCAGTGGACTGAGGGGCTCCAGTCTGTGCAGTGATCTCAGTGGGCTGAGGGGCTCCAGTCTGTGCAGTGATCTCAGTGGACTGAGGGGCTCCAGTCTGTGCAGTGATCTCAGTGGGCTGAGGGGCTCCAGTCTGTGCAGTGATCTCAGTGGACTGAGGGGCTCCAGTCTGTGCAGTGATCTCAGTGGACTGAGGGGCTCCAGTCTGTGCAGTGATCTCAGTGGGCTGAGGGGCTCCAGTCTGTGCAGTGATCTCAGTGGACTGAGGGGCTCCAGCCTGTGCAGTGATCTCAGTGGGCTGAGGGGCTCCAGTCTGCTGTAGTGTTGTATCCCCACACAGTAACCCCCCCACGAGGAATTGAACTTCAGTGGCGGGGGTGGGGGGGTCCCTTTCAGCCCTTCAGAAGAAGGTAGAGGCCAGAGAATGAATTAATTTCTCTCTCTCCCTCCCGTCTTTATTTCCCTGTCTCTCCCCATCTTTATTTCCCTCTCTCTCCCCATATTTATTTCCTAGTAGCACAGGTCAGTTTGACGGGGGGGTGTGTGTGTGTGACTGAGAGAGGTTTGTGAAGAAAGAAAGTTTGACAGCAATTAGGAGCGACAGATCCCTTCCCGTCTCCATTAGGAGTGAAGCAGCGATGGAGCTGTTCGTTCGAGGGGGGGGGGGCGTCACCATGACAACACAACAGCTCGGACTCTGGGATGTTGGGGGGTGGTGGTGGAGAGGAGGGGATCGTCCTTTTATCTGTAGATTGTGTCAGGGTATGAGGAGAGGGGGGAGGAGATGGTGCTAACGTGCTAATTGCTTCGCTTTTGTCCATGACAGTGAAGTGCGGACCCAGCCTGCCCACTCAGACGTTGTTAGCGCTGTTCCCATTACAAATCCCCCCCCCCCCCCCGTCTCATCTCCCCCATGGAGAGAGAACGTCAGCCATCCTCTCACAGTCCCCCTGGACGTAACGACAGGGTGCGCCCTCTCTCTTTTCGGCCACATCGAACCCGCGCACGCTTCCCTCTGCACCGCTCCGCTCGTACTCCCCTGGTGGTTGCTCCTCACGCCCCGGCTCTGCCGAGCCCCCGCGTGTCGCCCCAGGAGTGATGGAGGGGGGTTTGAGCCAGGGGGCCGGCCCCGCCTGCAGGTGGGTCCCCGGACACCCTCTCCCGCCCCTCCTGAGAGCGCAGAGCAGGGCAGGTGGGGGGTGATGGATGCGGGAGCTGTGACCTCGGGGAGACGGGCGGGGCCGTTCTGCTGCTCAGAGAGAAACGCAGATTCACCCTCAGAGCTGGGGGAGTACCATCACACACACACACACACACACACTCTCTCTCACATGCACACTCTCTCACACGCACACACACTCTCTCTCACATGCACACACACATACACGCACAGGCAGGCTCATTTTACAGCAGCTCAGAGTTCCTGGGTGGTTTGGCTGCTGTAAACTGGGTCAGCCTTTAATGAACAGCAGAACCCTTTCCCTCTGCTCTCTCTCTCTCCCTCTCTCTCTCTGCCTCTCCCTACCCCTCTCACCATCTCTCTCTCTCTCTCTGCCTCTCCCTCTCTCTCTCTCGCTCTCTGCCTCTCCCTATCCCTCTCTCTCTTTCTCCCTTTCCCTCACACAAATCAAGGAATACAGAATATAGAGGGAAAGATAGAGAGGTGGAGAGTGGTGGAGAGAGAGGAGGGGCGGGGTACTGGGGCAGATTCCTTCTCTTTCCTTGTTTATAATCGCTCCTTTTGGGAATGTGGCTGGGAAAAGCCACGCCCTTCACCCCGGCATCTCCGCTCCACATTCCCCCCGAGAGGCCGGAGCGGACGCCTCCCGCGGATAACGATCGCGGAGACGGACCGCCGCAACGCGCTCGTCAGGAATCTACCGCGACTTTGCTGTCGACCGGATTAAAAAAAACTCTCCGCTTTCAAATTGTCTTTAAATATCCCAACAGCAGATCCATACTCGGCTGTTTCCGTGCCAACGAATGCGGCGTTCTCAGATGAATTCATTAACAGTTTTTTTTCCCCCAATCATTTTGATTAAAAAAAAAATATATTTATTCCCAACCCCCTAAGTTTTTGCCACGAACCAAAAATATACTTTTGTAGCTTCAAGGGCAAACAGGCCAAGATGAATATTTTACGCCCCTGACATGCAGCCAGGCCCAGATCGTGAGCTCCAGAGAGCGGAGCGCTCTTATTAAATCCATTTTTTATTCCTGTGCCCGCCGCCTGCTCGGAAGCGCGTAGCGGCGTAGCGGCTGGTCGTGTTAGCGCCCGGCCTCTCCAGCAGAGCCCACGCCAGATTATCCACACTTCTACACCGTGTTTATGCAGTACACCAATCTGAATAAACACACAACGCTTTTGCATTATGCATTCTCTCTCGACACACGCGCACTCCGTCTTGGGCTGTGAGGAGCCCGGACTCTCCGAGCCGGGTCTCAGAGCTGGGGGAGGAACCGTTTTTATGGTTTGCTTATTAAATATGATTTATGGGGAGTGCTGGCGCTCTGCTGCCACGCATGGAGGATCTGTGGAAGGTTCCGCACTCCGGGGCTGGGGCACGACTCCCCCACGGGGCTCATATTTCGGGAGGCTTGAGTTCACAGGGGGTAAACTGGGCCCTGCAGCGAAACAACAGCCCTTATTTTGTGGATGGTGCAGCCCTCCGAGAATGCGTTCCCTAAAAGCCCTGGTTGGCATGGTGACCAAGCGTGACTGTGGGGGGGGGGGGGGGGGGGCTCCCGTGGGTTTAGGGGAGGGGCTCCCGTGGGTTTAGGGGGAATGCGTTTTTGCGGTTGGGTTGGTGAAGAGGGGGGTTCTGTGGGGCTGATGAAGCTCAGGGTCAGGACTGCGATGTCTCCGGATCACTTCCTGTTTTCACCGCCCTGTCTTAGTCCGCTTCCACTTCCTCTCTCCAGTCCCAAATACCTGCATGTACAGGACAGGTGAGGAGGTGTGGTGCATTCAGACGGCAGAAGTGTGATTAAATTTCAGTTATTTGGCTGACAGTTTTTCCAAAGCGACTTACAGTTGATTAGACTAGGCATGGTCAATCCCCCCTGGAGCAGTGTGGGGTTAAGGGCCTTGATCAGGGGCCCAACAGCTGCACTGATCTTACTATGGCTACACTAGGGCTTCTGGGTCCCATTCAAGCATCTTAGCCACCGGGTTGATGAGAGGACAGGCGGGATGGCGGATATGCTGACCCTCCTCCTCCTCTTCCTCTCTGCAGACGACGGGAAGCTCTCTCTGGACGAGTTCCAAGCCTTCTTCTCAGACGGGACACTCAACGAGGAGGAGCTGGAGAAGCTCTTCCACACCATCGACTCTGACAATACCAGGTGAGCTCCTGCTCCTGCTCACACACCTGAGTTTACCTGCCCAACACACTGCTCACACCCCTGAGTTTACCTGCCCAACACACTGCTCACACACCTGAGTTTACCTGCCCAACACACTGCTCACACACCTGAGTTTACCTGCCCAACACACTGCTCACACACCTGAGTTTACCTGCCCAACACACTGCTCACACCCCTGAGTTTACCTGCCCAACACACTGCTCACACACCTGAGTTTACCTGCCCAACACACTGCTCACACACCTGCGTTTACCTGCCCAACACACTGCTCACACACCTGAGTTTACCTGCCCAACACACTGCTCACACACCTGAGTTTACCTGCCCAAAACACTGCTCACACACCTGAGTTTACCTGCCCAACACACTGCTCACACACCTGAGTTTACCTGCCCAACACACTGCTCACACACCTGAGTTTACCTGCCCAACACACTGCTCACGCACCTGAGTTTACCTGCCCAACACACTGCTCACACACCTGAGTTTACCTGCCCAACACACTGCTCACACACCTGAGTTTACCTGCCCAACACACTGCTCACACACCTGAGTTTACCTGCCCAACACACTGCTCACACACCTGAGTTTACCTGCCCAACACACTGCTCACACACCTGAGTTTACCTGTCCTAAATGCTGATCACACACTTGAGTTTACCTGCCCAACACACTGCTCACACACCTGAGTTTACCTGTCCTAAACACTGCCTGGTCAGACACACCTGAGATTACCTGTCTTAAACACTGTCTGCTTAACATGACTGAATTCTCCTGTCCTGAACACTACCTACTCATTATGAGTTCTATCCTGCTTTAATAACGAGTCCACTCATAATGGTTGTTTTTCTGTCTTTATGTTTCCCAGCAATGTCTCCTCTCCTCCCCCCGTCCCTCTGCTCACTGATCTGTGTCCTCCAGGGGCGGGCGTAGGCGTGTAACTGACACTCCTGCAGTCGATTCTTTATGATCTGCATCATTGTAATTCAGAGAGATTAAAATTAATCCCAGAGATTAGGTGCCTAATCCTTCGGCAATAATGTGTGGTGATTAATTAGCGCGCTGCTAATTAGGAGGCGGGCCTGTGCTATTAAATCAAGGAGGTGTCAGAACGAGAGATTTAGCGCTCAGGACCTGTCACTCCACCGTCGTCATGGTAACGTGGGTGGAGCTGGGCCCTGTGAGGGAAATGAGAAACGGCATGAAGAGGAACAGTCACTCGCCAATGCACAGCCATTACTGTGTAACCTGAATAGTGACCACCCATAAACAATGGGCACGCCGGTCATTATATGGCGATATTGGCTCAGTGGAAGGAGCAGTCGTCTGGCAGTCGGAGGGTTGTAGATTAGATTCCGCCCTGGGTGTGTCGAAGTGTCGCTGAGCAAGACGCCTAACCCCTAAATGCTCCTGATGAGCTGGTTGCTGCCTCGCACGGCTGCCAATCGCCGTTGGTGTGGGAGTATGAATGGGTGAATGAGAAGCATCAATTGTGCAATGCTTTGGATAAAGGCGCTATATAAATGCCAACCTTTACTATTATGTCACACGAGTGATGAAGAGACAAAATGGCGGACGGTTTTGGTACATGTCAGAAGCGTATTTTGGCGGTGGCTTGGGGGCCGTAACGCAGGGGGTTTTTTGGCCGTTGGGGTTTTAGCGGGCGGGAGTGATGATGAGGACTGAGTGGCAGAGCAGGGTTCCCTGGTGTGTGTGGCAGGTGGCATCGTTCACGGCTCACTCAGGCTGACGTTGTGGTGTTAACCCGCGCGTCCGGGAGATATTCCCCCGCCCAGGCCTGGAACCCTGCTCAGAGCAGCGAGCTGTGTCTCTGTTTACTGTGGGTCTATTTATCCCCGCTTTTATATAGTCTTCACAATGGTTTTCCCCGTTTTTCTCTCAAATTACCAAATATAACTATAATTCAAATGTATACAGCTGAAGCTGACCTCCTGGGGTGGTGGCAGGAAGAAAAAAATATGAACAAAAACAAAAAATAAATTAACGCGCCACCCCCCCCAGCCAATTCTTTGGCAGACAGGGAAGGGGAATGGTATAAATGGTACTGGTCTACCTAATGAAGTGGTCACTGACTGTATGTAAAAAAATATCAAACACAAGAAATTGCCGCTACAAATATTTGTCATGCTTTTACGGGGTTACATGGAATAAGCGAACGTCATGGGAGCGTGTACGGATGGAGACGTGATGATGTGAGGCAGACAGGTCTCCGTGTCTCCAGTAAGGTCATGGACAGGGGCGCCCTGGGCAACCCGCGGGGGAACCACAGGTCGAGCGGATGCTGTTATCCAAAGCGCCGTGCAAAAGTGCTTTTTCTGCATCGCTATGAGAAGACGGTTTTGCATCCTTGTTTTGTTCGAAGGGTCAGGGCATTCTGGGTAAGGGAAGTAATGGTTCGGGGGGTTTAATTTTAATGAGGATGAGTTCAGGGGAGATAAGTGCTTACATGTGCTTTGCAGCAGAAACTTTATTTCTTTTCCGCAGGAAAAATGACAAAGAATAGAAATTGTCTTCACCTTTAACTCACATTTTAGATAATTTACTGAAAAAGGAGCAACTGCAATACTTTTCTTTGGTTTATATTGTTTGATACATTTCTCTTTTTCTGTTTGCGAGAACCTGCAAGTGCTGCCCCAGGTGTGTAAACACAGCTCATCTGGCAAATAAAAATAAATAAATTATATACATAAACCCCCAAATGAAGAATACTGATGATTCAACAACACCCACAGCTGAAAAATGATTGCATTACAATTAATTGTCTTTTTAAAAACTGTCTAGCCAGGTTAAAATGTAATTATGAAGTGGGCTGGAGGGTATTTGTCTGAGAAAAGCATTTCCATCAGTGTTGGCGTGAAATGGAAGTGGCACTTGCATTCATGAGCTTTGGGAAAATAGCCATTTATTTGTTTTTCTGTTATTTTAGTTTTCTTTCCGGCTCAAACTGCCCCGTAATGATGAGCACCTGAGTGCGGTAAAAAAGTAAATTGAATAGCGGTTGTGTGTGGTGACAAGGTTGGTCACTCATCTTGCAGGAGCTGGAAAATTACTTCCCTTGCATTTTTTTCTTAAAGAAAAATAAATAAAAGAAAATGAGTGTTTTCTCAGGAAACCACAGCTGCAGTGGGTTGTGGGAAGAATGCGGCAACGTATGATCAATCACTCAGCACTCCTTCTCCGAGAGAGAGAGAGAGAAAGAGAGAGAGAGAGATCATAAATCGGCTATGATTATTGATCATGAGCGATTATGCAAAATTGTCTTTTGTTTTTGGAATTATTGTTCTTCATCTAATAATTATTAGTTTATGTATTTGCATGGTTTATTATGTTTGTTATGTTATGTGTTTATAATTCATGACATATTGCTTTGCAGTTTATGTACATTGTAATGTGTTGTGTAAAGCAAATACCTCTTGCCAGTAAAGCATTCTGAATTGAATGGAGAGCAAGACAGAGAGGGAGAGGGAGAGAGAGGGAGGGAGGGAGGGAGGGAGGGAGGGAGAGAGAGTGAAAGAGAGAGGGCGGGAGAGAGTGAAAGGGAGAGCTTGAGGAAGGATGAGAGTGAAAAAGAGTGAAAGAGAGAGGGAGGGGACGAGAGAGTGAAAGAGAGAGATTGAGGGACAGTAAAAAAGAGGGTGAAAGAGAGAGATGGAGAGAGTGAAAACAACAGTGAAAGAGAGAGAGAGGAAGAGAGGGAGGGACAGATACCCTCTCTCAGTAGAGAAAGACTCCCAGTGGTTCTGAACGCAGCGGTGGTTCTGTCAGTGTTTGTGGTGTTTGTGGTTTTGTCAGTGTTCAGGGGTTTGTGGTTCTGTCAGTATTTGTGGGGTTTGTGATTTTGTCAGTGTTTGTGGTGTTTGTGGTTCTGTCAGTATTTGTGGTGTTTGTGGTTTTGTCAGTGTTTGTGGGGTTTGTGGTTCTGTCAGTATTTGTGGTGTTTGTGGTTTTGTCAGTGTTTGTGGGGTCTGTGGTTCTGTCAGTATTTGTGGGGTTTTGTCAGTTTTGTTGCTGCGCTGTTCTGTGATGATGCACCTCTCTGATACTGCTGTAAAGGAAGTGCTGTCTAAACCGCATAACATGATCTCCGCTCGCTCTCTCTCTCTCTTTCCTCCCTCGCTCCTTCACTAGCCCCCACCCTCTCCCCTACACTCCCCGTTTCCCTCCTCCGTGCTTCCCTCTCCAGTCTTCCCTCTGTCCTCTCCTCCCCCTCTCTTTTCCTTGGATCCCTGTGTAATAATGGTGGAATGAGTCTCAACCCAGTCTGTGCTGCAGTACTGTAGAGTAGTTACTCTCTCTCTCCCACTCTATCTCACTGTCTCTCACTCTCTCTCACCCTTTCTCATCCTCTCGCTCACTCTCTCTCTTACCCTCTCTCATCCTCTCACTCTTTCTCTCCCCATCTCTCTCCTCTTTCTCCCTCTTGCACTCTCTGTCCTCCCCCCGCTCTCAGTCTCTCTCTCTCTCTCACACCCTCTCTCATCCCGTCTCTCTCCCCCTCTCCCCCCCCCCTCTCCCGCTCTGCTAGTCTCTGGGGCTCAGAGAGGTCCTGGATCTCCTCGGTGCGCCGTGACTTTAATCACTTTTCAAATTTAATTATGTGAGAGAAATGTAGAGGATGGAAAGGCGTGGAGTCCCTGGGCTGCGAGCCCAGAGCATCCCTCACTTTAAATAATGAGCCACTGCAGCTCAGCGTAGACAGGGAGAGGACCCGCACTGTCCAACGCACCAACTCACCATTCTTCAGCTCTTCAACTCACCAACTCACCAACTCTTCAACTCTTCAACTTACCAACTCACCAACACACCAAGTCACCAACTCTTCAGCTCTTCAACTTACCAACACACCAACTCACCAACTCTTCAGCTTTTCAACTTACCAACACACCAACTCACCAACTCACCAACTCTTCAGCTCTTCAACTTACCAACTCACCAACTCTTCAACTCTTCAGCTCTTCAACTTACCAACTCGCCAACTCACCAACTCACCAACTCGCCAGCTCTTAAACTCTTCAGCTCTTCAGCTCTTCAACTCTTCAACTCTGCAACTCAGAGTCACAGAATCACTGTCTCCAATCAGACTCTCTCTCACTCTCACACACTCAGTGTCACTGTCTCCCAGTGTCACCCACTCAATTAGTCTCTCTCAGTCTATCTCACTATGACTCAATCTCTTTGTTTGAATCTGTCTATCTCAGTTTGACTCAATTCAATTCAATTTTATTTGCATAGCCCAGAAGACTGCTTTACATAGTAACAGAAGGGCAAAAAAGAGGTTAAAAGGTCTGTCTCTCTCAGTCTCTTTCAGTCTCCTCCTCTCTCTCCCCCTCCCTCTCTCCCTCTCCCTCTCTCTCTCTCTCTCCCCCCCCCTCTCTCTCTCTCCCTGTCCCTTGCCATGATGGAAGGCGCAGTGAAGGAGGTGACAGAAGTGTTGTTGTTTAAAAGCAGGTTCTCCGGTATGTGCAGGGCATGCTGGGTAAGCAGGCCCACAGGCTGGGCTGTGAGTGAGCAGAGGTAATTGTCCAGGCTCCCTACATTAGTCCAGATGGGAGCTTGTCGAGGCTGCAGAAATAACGCTGACCTGCATTATGCTGGCGTGAGGGAAAGAGTTCGCATTGTACAGAGAGAGAGTGTCAGGCAGCAACAGGAGATAGTGATTACCGCTCTGGGCGAGGTTTAATAGAGCAGAAACCGGCCTGTCATTATGTCACATTACTGCACATTATCGGTAGAAAACAAAATGGAGCTGCCCCAATCATGGTGTATGTTGGTAACAACCTACGTAACAAAACAGATGTGGCCGCAGTGAAAAAGCTAATCCAGCATGTACTGTAAACGAGACGAACAGAGACGAGGAAGAACCGTCCTCGCAAGGTGTAGAGGCGTCTTAACGGATCCAAATCGCCTCTACTTGGGTGAGTCGGAGGTCCCAACAAACAGTTCCATAACAAAACGGAGTCATGCGCGTTTAAATAAATGTTCATTTATTGCCTCCAAAAGTAAATTTGCAATAAGCATGAGCCATTGTTACTGCCGTTGAAAACCTATTTGTTCCCAGCAGGCACCCAGTGTCCTGTTCTTATATATTCTACATATCAATTCAAACACAAGGGGGCAATGACAACATAAATAAGTCAAAATAAAGCAATCTAATCAAACCAATCAATAATATTAAGAATTCTAAATTAATATTATGGAATAAACAAAAGGGCCTAAATGGCTCCTACACAAGGTAAGTGGTAGCAACAAAAAGTTGATCCGTCACCGGATACAATGGACTACCGAACCAAAAAGTGTGTGAGTGTATGTGCATGTCTGTGTGTGTGTGGATAAGTGTGTAAGTGTGTGTGTGCATGTCGGTGTGTGTGTCTGTGTGGATACGTGTGTAAGTGTGTGTGTGCATGTCGGTGTGTGTGTCTGTGTGGATAAGTGTGTGAGTGTGTGTGTGTATGTGTATACGTGAGTGTGGGTGTGTGTGTGTGTGGGTGTATGAGTGTGTGTGTCTGTATGTCGGTGTGTGTGAGTGTTGTGTGCATGTCTGTGTGTGTGGGTGTGTGTGTGAGAGTGTGTGTGCATGTTGGTGTGTGTATGTGTATACGTGAGCATGTGGGTGTGTGTGTGTGGATAAGTGCGCGTGTGTGCATGTGCGCTTGTATGTGTGTATGTGTATATGTGACTGTGTGCGTGTGTGTGTGTGTGTGTGTGTGTGTGTGTGTGTGTGAGACTGTGTGTGTGTGTGTGTGTGTGTGTGTGTGTGTGTGTGTGTGAGACTGTGTGTGTGCGTTTGTGTGTGTGTGTGTGTGTGTGTGAGACTGTGTGTGTGTGTGTGTGTGTGTGTGTGTGTGTGCATATCTGTTTGTGAGACATACTGTACAGAGCAGGCATTTTCCCTCAGTCTCTGACGGTCTTATATCTGCTGTAATATGAAGTGATGAGTCTGGATCTGACACTTTTATTTCAGAACGCGAAGGAGGAGGAGGAGGAGGACAGGGTAGAGAAATGAAAGAGGGATGAAGGTTTGGGAGAGAGAGGAGCTATCAGGTCACTATGCGGAGACAGGCAACTTCCTCAATCCCTTTATTCTTTTTTCTCACTCTCCATCTCTCTCTTTCACTCTCACTCACTGTACCCAAGCCTGCAGTCATTCGGCTGGTCAGATCATATGAAACTGCCACATTCTTCGATGTTATCATTTTTAACTGCAAGTCAAGTTCCAACAAAGACACTAAATGGCAGACATGCCACAATCAGTAGCTGAGAAAGTCATATTGTACATGAACCAAATCGATCAAGACCTTGCAAAAACCAACCAAGGTGATGTTAGACACAGTTTGTTAACATATACTTTAATTCAAACTGCCTTTTTCTGATTCTCAAAACATTTAAACATTTTAATGTGTCATATACTATATATGTATGAATCTGCCAATGATATTTTAAACAGCGGAGAGTCTCTACCCTCGTCTCTAATGCACAGAGTACAGGTTTAACCCTTTCAGTCCCAAAAGCGTAACCCCTGTAAAAACCCACGAGTGCCATATGATGCTCTTGACCTTATACTGTTTCAACCAATCAAAATCACTGCCATACTATTGTTTTGAACCCCTATTAAAACCCTAATGAAATCTCAATTTTCAAAACCAAAGCCAAAAGTAGTTTGCATGTTCTCCCCGTGTCTGTGTGGGTTTCCTCCGGGTACTCCGGTTTCCTCCCACAGTCCAAAGACATGCAGGTTAGGGACTAGAGATGAAAATGAACTCATTAGCTAACTCTGGTACATTTACATTGATGTGGAAACTGAAAATGTTGATTAATGTGCACTGTCCCTGATAAAATAAAATAAAAATAAAAATAAAACCCCCCACTTGGGGGGAGCCACTTCATATTGGGCTTGGGACTGAGCGGGTCTGCACCAGCGAAGTGAAGCGGGTCGATGGCTCTGTTTCGGTATCTCCAGTGTTTCATCGTGCTCGTGTCCGTCAAACGCCTCGACGCTGCAGTGGCCATGACCGGGAGCAACTGTCACACCTGCCACCAGCTCGCTACTGGTCTCCGTGGGTACAGCTCCCAAACGGGAATCGACTGTCGACCCCCTCCACAACCTTACGTGATAGGCTGGACACTGTCCAATCACAGCTGACCTTTGTAAGCTACAGGGGGGTGTGTGGTACCAACCCTTACAGGGAATCGTAGCGGGAGAATCTAGTCTGGGGGCGCACGGCTCTAAAGAGAGTTTCTGTGACTCAGACGGAGCCCCAACTCACGGCAACATTTAAAATCATTAACCCCCGCTCCCCTCACACGCGTTCCTGTGGGGGGCTTTTGTCGTCTTTTTCAGACGTTAATTGATCGTTTTTTTGAAAGGTTGAAGTTGCATTAAGAGCCGCAGCGCTTCGGTGGCAGGGGGCGGGGTTATCGACTGTGCGCAGCGAGGCGATTGGCCACTCTCCTCTCTGTACCCCAGCTCTATAATTACTGCCAATTCATGTTCCCTTATTGTAAAGTGTGACCTAATATTGTATAGCAGTGACTATTACCGAACCTAGCGATGACCAAATCTGGTACAGGATTCATGGACCCAAGTTGAAAGCGTGATAGAATGTGAAAGGTCTGTTTGTGTTTTTATATTTTTTGGGAGAATGGATGCCTGCCCTGTCTCACACTGATCATGTGACCTTTTTCCTTTGGGGTGCGGGGCTTGGATTTTGAGGCTCGTTTCCTGGTCTTGTTGAGAGACACTGCTCATTAGAGCCACTGCGGTTGGCTCCAGTGTGGATATTTCAGCCACCTCTTTTAAGGCAAGTCAATCGGAACAATGCAGTAAAAATGAAATGATAGTCATTCATTTTTTCCGCATGAAAACATGTTTTTTCTCCAACTAATGTCTCCCTGAAATGTGCTGACTTTCTTTAAGCTGTTGCGCTATTAGGACAATACAGTAACACTGTGTGGAAAAAATCAGGAACAGTTTGCGGCCAAATTGTGCAACATGGCGGTGCCCGTAAACTTCACTTCTGCAATTTCAAAAGCGCTTTTCACAAGCACATTGATAGTCAGTGGGTGATGTCACAGGCAGTTGGTTATTTTTGCGACAGTCCATGGTACTGACCACAGCAGAGGGGTTCATTACATTAAAGTTGTTTAGCTGACACTTTTATCCAAAGTGACTAAGCAGGAGAGAAATGTGGGGTTTGCTCGAGGGCCCACCCAGACCTGGGCTCAAATAGCTTTTGTTTTTGATTCAAATCCATTTCAGCATTTGACTAAGCTTGCCTGGTGTATTGGAACAAATCAAATGATCGCAAAGGTGTAAACCCCGCCCATCTGCTCCTCCTCGCAGGCTCAGGAAAGATCAATAGAGCACAGAAAAGTATTTGAATCCAAAACAAATACTAGTTGAACCCAGGTCTGGGCCCAACAGCTGCACTGATCTTATTGTGGCTTGAACCACCAACCTTCCGGGTCCCAGTCATGAACCTCAAGCTGTCCCCCTGTCATCTCTGACAACAGCTGTGAGCACCTCACATCTTCTGACATCGTTGGAATGATGCACTTCTACTCGCCGATCCAAAACCATCGGGCCTGTCTCGTGACCACAGAGGGGCGTGTGCATCAGCTGTGGCCTGCAGCAGGTCATGTGACTTCAGTCTAAAATCCACTCTGAGCCGATCTCCCTCTCTTATGCAAGTTCTGTCGGAGATAGATGAACATTGATCATTCAAATGGTCCTTAATGCAGTATAAATGGAAAGTATCTCCGGGTTATTGTTTTTAATGCGATAACATTGGAATTGAACGGCATTAATTTTTCAGCCCATGTGGATTTTTTCCAATGGCATCTGCCAGACTGGATGCAACTTTTTTTTCCGTTTGTTTCTATTTTTGCAGAGTTTCAGTTCAAAAACCGGGCTTGTTGATGCGTTGTGTTATCAAACGCCCACTCCTGTCATCTCCGACTTCTGTCAGACTTTGATTAAAGGTATTAAAATATGTCCTTGGCATGCGCTCGTATTTGAAATGAAAACTGGCTTATAATAATATTAAATCAGAATCGGAAAGCTCTGCATTATTACTTTTATTATCACAATTTTTTTTTTTCATTTAATATACAGCGTTGGTGGGTCTTGATTGACATGCATTGCTTAGCAACACAGTAAGGTTTTCATATGAAGCCGTTATTATGAAATTGGGATAAGACATACATGACATCACCTGTCTGATGGAGGGCTCAACCAATCACAGAGAGTGTTGGTAGGAACCAGTGGAACAGAAGCAATGGTGATTGGTGGAAGCAAATTCCTGCAAAATACCCACAGGAAGCTTGGAAATATAGTCAGAAAGTGTCCATCGGTGTTGCTCTATTGGATGCCTACGGACATCTTGATCGGTGAAGCTCCTCTCTGGTTTCGACACATAAGAGTTATTCATCAAAGCTTTGGAAGCGGAATTTTCAGACAACCCCTTACACAATAACCACAGCCTGCCATGCCGGGTTTCCCTGCGTAGATGCATCCCAAGGGGGCATCCCAGTACTGGAAAATGCATCCTCCTTTCCTGTACTACCACTTTGTCTCCTGTCCGGAAGTATGGGGGGAGGACGAGTGGAGGAAAGGGGGTCAGTGTACAGTTTTTAGGGCTTTGATACGCCTCTCCTGGTCACAGTCCTTCTCTCTCATGTCAGCTGTTTCCCCCTCCCCCTCTCCTCCTCTCCCTCTTTATTCCACATTTTATTCCGTGTTTTCATTTGTCTTTCCTCCCTGTGTGGCTGACCTCCAGATGACGGGGAGTCAGGGGTAGGGTAAGGGGGTCGACCCTGCCCCCAAGCGCTCCCGCGCAACCCCTCTATGAAACAGCCAATGTGGGAATGTTGTCTACACCGTGCCTTAATAAAGGCCATTTCGCTCCCGCCGTTAGAGCACACCCTCCTATCCTGAGCTGCTGTGCCGCTGGGTAACTACAGACGCAGTTTAGGCTACGCAGCCTGCTCTGGGCTACAACAGCAGCCGGCCCCGAGGGCCCCTGAGTGTCTCTCTCTGTGACCAGATCAGAATACTGTGAAGCGCACTCAGAAATCCTCACGTGGAACAAACCACTCGCTCAGACCAAGGCGTGGATCTAATTGGGCAATGCAGATTTGTATTGTGTACTGTGTGTTGCAGGGGTGTCGGGTGTGTGAGTGTGTGTGAGAGTGAGTGTGTACTGTGTACTGTGTTTTTCAGGGGTGGTGGGTGTGTGAGTGTGTGTGTGTGTACTCTGTGTTGCAGGGGTGGTGGGTGTGTGAGTGTGTGTGAGAGTGAGTGTGTACTCTGTGTTGCAGGGGTGGTGGGTGTGTGAGTGTGTGTGTGTGTGAGTGTGTACTCTGTGTTGCAGGGGTGGTGGGTGTGTGAGTGTGTGTGTGTGTACTCTGTGTTGCAGGGGTTGTTGGTGTGTGAGTGTGTGTGAGAGTGAGTGTGTACTCTGTGTTGCAGGGGTGGTGGGTGTGTGAGTGTGTGTGTGTGTACTGTGTGTTGCAGGGGTGGTGGGTGTGTTAGTGTGTGTGAGTGTGAGTGTGAGTGTGTACTCTGTGTTGCAGGGGTGGTGGGTGTGTGTGTGTGTAACGTGCGTGTAGCGGGTGTGTAACAGGTGTGTAGCTGTCGTATGTGTATAAAAGGTCACCCACACCCTGTGAGCTCATCAGGACAGGAGCAAGGGGCTCTGTGTGACGCGCCCCCCCACCCCACGGTCGCCCCCACCCCCTCCCCTCCCTCACCTCTCTGTCGGGACCCCCCTCTCACCTGCAGCTCAAATAATTGGCTCGTCAACCTTTTGAGATGAGGTAACGGCAGGGCTGTGAATCCCCGTTTCCCCCTCCAAACCCCCCAACCCCCTCCCCCCCGCCCCTCCGTGGGACCTGGAGAGAAAAGTCTCACTTTGATTCATCAAAGACCCACCCCCTCCCCCCACTCCCCATCACTAATTGGCTGATGCGGTCGGCGTGGCAACCCCAGTACTCCACCCACCGAAACCCCAGGGTGGGGGGAAAAAAACTATGTATTATACATGACACGCAATCCAGTGTGTGTGACAGTGTGTGTGTGTGTGTGCGATAGTGTGTGAGACTGTGTGTGACTGTGTGTGTGACTGTGTGAGACAGTGTGTGTGTGTGTGTGAAAGTGTGTGAGTGTGTGTGTGACCGTGTGTGACAGTGTGTGGGTGTGTGTGACTGTGTGTGTGACCGTGTGTGTGTATATGTGTGTGT
>NC_083765.1:42728083-42910583 GCF_963514075.1 Conger conger | reverse complement strand
ACCTATCCATCCTGAAGGCAATGGACTTCACCAAGAAGGTGCGTGTGTGCGAGTGTGCGTACGAGTGTGTGCGTGTGTGTCTTGTGTGCGTGCGTCGCTGTTCACCGCTGTGAACAATCAAATCACTGAAAGGAACCGCAACTGTTTTTTTAGTTTTTTTTTTGTTTTTCTCGGCTTGTAACATTCTAGTTCTGTTTTCATTCCAATCAGCTGCACGGTTTTAGGCATGAAGCTTTGTTGCCATGGCGATTCCAAATGAGCTGAAAAAAAACGAAACGAAACATGACGACGGAGAACGCGCACCGAGGCACCGCGGCCGTGCATGAAGTCGGCAAGTTTCCGTCCAAACACCGGCCCCATGGCCTTCACACACCGCTCACGGCGTCTGTGTGTGTAACGGAGGGGGGGGGGGGGGGGGGGGGGGGGGGGGGAAGGGGGGGGAGGCCAGCTTTCGCGGGAGTTTCCTGTGTGAGGCTGTGTGGAAGCGCATCAGCCCCGCTCCTCGGGCTAAATATAGCCCGGCTCTTTTACCGCTCGCTTCGGCCGTTTCTCCGCTCAGCGCTTCCCGTTTCTTGTTAGCGCGCGACTGGAGACGCCCGTCCTTAGATTTTATTTGCCGTGCTGCCGCCTCACGCTGTTTTACGCTCCCCTCAAACAGTACCGGGAAGCTCGGGGGAGTTGGGAACAGCCCCCCCCCTCCCCCCCGCCCCCCCACGCGCTCTCAGAAAGAGCGCTCTGGCAGCACCGGTGCGTTTCTTTGTCGAGTCCCCGGATCTCCGCCGCGTTCAGGCTGCGGATTGGTCACAGATGCCGCGGAGCTGCACAATAACACCTCCGGTTGCGGGTTTGCGCGAAATATCCCGCCGCGTGTGCGCACGCTGAACAAGCGTGGCGCTTCAATATTAATGATACGCCACCTGACAGGTGCATTGTGGGAAAGAGAGGGGGTGGGTGATTGTGAGGGAGGCTGACTGGCCCTTCCGTGATTGAGCGGATCTATTTTTTGCTGCTTTGCGGGTTTGCATTCTGAGTTCCTCTCCGCCTCCCACCTCTCACTTTTCTCCCTCTCGCTCACCCTTTCTTTCATTCCCTACTTTCTCTCTCTTCGTCTTTCTCCTCCTGTCTTTCTCTCGTATGTCAGCCTCGGTCTGTTTATCTGGCCTTCTCTCGTCTCTCTTCTGCTCTACCTCTAGTTATTTTCTTCTCTTTTTGTAGCTTCCTTCTTTGTGCTTCTGGCTCTCTCCCTCTGTCTGGTGATGAGGGACACAAGTTCTACTCATCAGGATGGTGTGCTCTCGCTCTCTCTCCCTCTCCCTCCTTTCTCTCTCGCTCTCTCTGTGTTCTCCTACTAAATAGGGCCGCTGATGGTGGCCACACACATGCACACCAAAACAGACAATTAGTTGCTATCTTGCAATAAATTCACTACCTCTTTCTGCATCTCTCTCTTTCTCTCCCTCTCTCTGCACAAATATACAAATTGCCTCCTCTATTTCCCCACCATTTACCCCCCCCCCCCCCCCCCCCCCCCCCCCCGCCCCCACACACCTCCCCTCCTGGAACCCTGATGTTTTGGCTCCTTGAGTTTTTGTGAACTCCGAGGGGAGTCCTAGTTTTCATGTTCATAAGCTGTCCTTATGGCTTCATAATTCACTTTGGTTGCTATTTTTATGTCTATTCAAATTAACAGGCTGTTGGTGGGAGGCATAAAGCAGGATGTTAAATCAGTTTTTTTGTGTTGTATGTGTTTATATGCAAAGAAAACTGTGTGTGAGTGAGAGAACGAGGAGGAGAGAGGGAGATGGAGTGAGCACATGTCAAATAGCAACTGATTGCGTGCTCTGGTGTGCCTATGCGTGTGTGTGTGTTTGAGATTGAGTGTGTGTGTGTGTGTGTGTGTGTGTGTGTGTGTGTGTGTGTGAGAGAGAGAGGCAGAGAGAGAGAGGGATGCAGAAAGAGGTAGTGAGCATATTGTAAGATTGCAATTGATTATGTGTTTTGGTGTGTACTGTATGTGTGTGTGCGTGTGTGAGACAGACAGAGAGAGCGTGGGTCAAGAGATGGAAAGGGAGATTGAGAGGGAGAGAGAGAAGGAGGTGTAGAAAGAGGGAATGAACACACGTAAGATAGCGACTGGTTGTTGTGTTTTGGTGTGTATGTGCGTGTGTGCGTGTGTGCATGCGTGCATGCATGTATGTGAGAGAGTGACAGAGTGCAGAGAGAGAGATGGAAAGGGAGATTGAGAGGGAGAGAGAAAGAGAGAAGTAATGAACCCACATGTAATATAGTGACTGGTTGTTGTGTTTTGGTGTGTATGTGTGCACATGCATGCGTGTGTGTTTGTATGTGTGTGTGTGTGTGTGTGTGTATGAGAGAGAGACAGGGCAGGGAGATAGATGGAAAGGGAGATTGAAAGGAAGACAGGAAGAGAGAGAGCGGGAGAGAGAAAGAGAGGGGTAATGAACCCACATGTAATATAGTGTCTAGTTGTTGTGTTTTGGTGTGTGTGTGTGTGCATGTGCACGTGTGTCTATTTGTGTGTGTGTGTGTGTGTGTATGAGAGAGAGGCAGAGCGGGGAGATAGATGGAGAGGGAGATTGAGAGGGAGCGAGAAAGAGAGAGGTAATGAACACACATGTAATAAAGCGACTGGTTGTTGTGTTTTGGTGTGCCTGTGTGTGTGTGGGTGTTCCTGTCTGAGCGATGTGTAAGGTAGTGAGTGGTTGTTGTGTTTTGGTGTGCCTGTGTGTGTGTGTGTTCCTGTCTGAGCAAGGTGTAAAAGTAGCCTTGGTGCCAGCTGATGTGGTAATCAGAGCTCTGATGGATATCTCTCTCGCACACTCTCGCCTTGTCTCGAATTGAAAGGAAAATGTCCTTAAATCCATCATGCCTAGCTGTGAGAGATGAAGGTGATCTTTCTCAGTCTCTGGACCAGAGTGTCTGGAGCTTCCCTGTACGGAAAAAAACACACCACATATTCCAGCACACAGCTTGAGCTTGTGTGTGGGATTCACCACAACAAGCATTATTATGATTTCTAGAACATTCCCAGCAGGCTTGGATAAAGGTCCCAACATTTGTTCACTTTTTCCCTGGGTGTATCTTGAGCATGAATGTTTCTCAGTTTAGTTATTCAAGTTCATACAAATATTTCACATGTGGGTGGTTTTTCACTGAGTCAGTTTCAGTATTCCACAAATCTGGCATGTCTGTTGATGCGACAGGAATTGCTTTCCGTTACTGAGACCAAACGTACAACAGATAATCTGTGAAGCAGTAAATGTGTTTTAATACAAATGTGGGAGTGTTTTTTTTTTTGACAAAAAAATTATCCCTAACATACTTCAATGTTATACTTCATGTTTCATGTTCACCAAGAAGAATATTAACATCGGTATATTACGGTGGTTGCTTCTTCTATGTACAAATTCAGCAATACATTGACTACTTACTTGATGAACAGGAGATGGTAGAGGGGAAAAAAACAGTAAGAGTAACAGTAGAATAACATTCATTTAGGTCATGGAGCAGCACTTGAAATGTTTCTTTTTGATTATCGGTGACGCGTGAGTTGAGTTTAATAGTGTCTATTGTAGTTGAGATGGGGACAGGGAGCCATTTCTAACAAATCCTTGCCCCTTCTGCCTTTGTGTCTCCAGTCATTGATTAAACTACAAATTGTCATATAACACTTCCCCACGGCAAGTGCACTAAAGTGTTTAAAGTGATCTTTTTCTTCTTTGTCATTTTCGAAAAATCGTTCAGACGGAAATACTCCCAATAGAAATTCCATTACCGTTGAGCAGTTACAAATATATTTTTATTTTATGTTTGCGTTAAACACTCCCCTCAAAACGCCCCGCCCCTCTTAATCTCCGAAAGCCTCATTTATTGATCCCTGACTGCGATATTGAGTAATGCACCTGTTCTGTTTAATTAGATCCCAACCGTTCGTTACCGGAGTGCGTTTCCCTGGCGACCGTGTCTGGCGATTCCGAGGTGCTTGTGGGGGATAAGAGATGCGGAATTTATTGTTGTTTGAAGTTCTGGGATCGAAAGACCCTGACGCAAATCCCCCCAGGCTCCCTCTTATAACGCTCTGCCTTCGACCGGCCATTGGCAAAAAATAAAATAAATCATTCTAGCTGGAAGAGCAAGCGGGGAACTGCAACTAATTATTAATGTAAATTTCATGTTTCCATTCGCTTCATGAAATATTCATTCTCCGACAATCCGAGTGTCAATTAGCGCAGCTTTTGTGCTCCTTAGAGTCCCTCTTTAGACTGCTGTATGCATACCATTTATTAAATGTCATTTTTATCAGATTAACGCAGAGACAAAGAAAACTAATATATCGTGGATTAACAAATGTCGCTTGCGTATGCTAAGGAACAACACAGAGGTGAAGGGAGGGGGTAGGAGATCTACAGCAATATATTACATCGAAGAAAACAGATTTAATGTGTTAATATAGCCTACATTTCATACTTTTATATGTATAATTTATTGTGTGCATCCTAAACTGCCAAAACAAGTACCGTTTTACGTGATACATATACTGCAACCATATTAAAAAAACGAGTGTATTTTTCCTCCTCTTGAAGGTACTTCAGCCTCTGGTGATGAATAAAACCTGTGTGTAAGTGTGACATGTAATCAGTGATTGTGCAGTGTGACATCACGGTCACAGCACACTGAAATGTACTTTTGTGTGGTACATGGATTCTTCATGCCTTCATGAGCAGGAAATGGTTCTCAACTTCAGCCCTGGCCAATCTCACTGTCGACAGCCGATCTCTTTATCAGTTAAGGTTGCTGAAATTACACATCTAGCCTCTTCGGTGCTTTTACAAAAGGGCTGTGAGCGTAGTGAAAAGCAGCTTTGTCACTCGACATTGCTCATTGCAATTTCACAGATGGCCTTTTCCATAGAGACTTAGGCATTCTATTTGATTTTTAGATAGTATTCAGGATATGCACTCAGTGACCACTTTATTAGGCAGACCTCTCCACCAGGGCAGATATCTGTTGGGGCAGATATCTAAATCAGCCAATCATGTGGCAGCAACTCTGCGCATAAAAGCTGACATGGTCAAGAGGTTTGGTTGTTACTCAAACCAGACATCAGAATGGGGAAGAAAGGTGATGTAAATTACTTTGACCGTGGAATGATTGTTGGTGCCAGAAGGGGTGGTTTTGAGTATCTCGGAACCTGCTGATTTCCTGGGATTTCCACATGCAACAGTCTCCATTGTTATAGAGGAAACAAAAAACATCAAGTGAGCAGCAGTTGAGCATCCAGTGAGCAAAAAGGCCTTGCTAAGGAGAGAGGTCAGAGGAAAATGGCCAGTCTGGTTCAAGCTGACTGGAAGACGACGGTAAATCAAATAACCACATGTTACAACTGTGGTATGCAGAAGAGCATCTCTGAACACACAATACCACTATCAAAATAAGTCTAATAAATACCTAATAAAGTGGTCACTCAGTGTGCACTGATGCAATTTTAGGTTAAGTACCTTGGTCACGGGTACAACCGTAGTGTCTTGAAATCAAACCTGCAATCTTACGGATAAAAGCCTGGTTCCTAACCCATTATGCTGCACTGCTGCCCACCCAATGGCATTTCTTTTGGCTATGAATTCTTCATTTTGTGCAAATGGATTTCTGTTAGTGATCTGGTCTTTAGGCCAAAAACCCCAATGATTTCCCCTCACAATGCATTATTTGGCCAAATTAATTTTATGAAATCACTTTATAAAGGAGTTGGAGATAGCACATTACGGAAAACTACAGCGTCATTTCACTGGTCTCATTAAAAGTCCTGGGATGTCTCCATGGGTCATTTATTCTTTATGCCACAGTTATTACTGGCATAATGCAGGCAAATCATCTCCCAGCATGCACTGCAAGCATCTAATCAAGAACATTTATTCAGCTCAAAATTCTAAAGTTACAAATCAATATGCCTATAGGCTGCCAACTATTTTGTTGTCAGATGGGACTTAATGTAGATGAACAAGGAAGAGCAGGGCAGGGGCACCTTAGGTGATGTGTGGTTAGCATTCTGGCACAAAATGGCTGCCATTGCATCACCCATGTGGTGGTGGTTGAGGCGAGTTCCCCCTCATCACACTTTGAGTGATGTTTGGTGATGTCACTCAAGGGGTTGACAGGACAACAGCTTGGAAACGGCTGATTCTCTTGTGAGCACACCTGCCGTGTAAATGCAGGTATGAAGTGATCAGAACCTCCCATGAGGCATGTGAAGGGATTTTCTCACCTCCTCAAACCTCCTCAAATGGTGTAACATGAAACGAGAATGTTCCAGAGAACCACTGTGTCTGTGTGTGTGTGTGTGTGTGTGTGTGTGTGTGTGTGTGTGTGTGTGCCAGCGTGCATGCATGTATGCATGTGTGTGAGCAAGTATGTGTGGGTGCATGTGTGTGAGTGTGTGTGTGTGTGTGTGCTTGAATGCGTCAGTGCATGTGTGCATGTGTGAGTGTGTGTATGCTTGTGTTTGTGTGTGTGTATGTGTGTGTGCGTGTATGTATGCAGGCATGTGTGTGAGTGTGTGTGTGCGTGTATGCATCGGTGCATGTGTGTGTGTCTGTTTGCGTGTGTTTGTGTGTGTGTACGTGTGCGCGTGTGTATGCGTGTATGTGTGTGTGCAAGCACGTGTATGTGTGTGCATGTGTGTATGTGTGTGTGTACGTGTGCGCGTGTGTATGCGTGTATGTGTGTGTGCAAGCACGTGTATGTGTGTGCATGTGTGTATGTGCGTCCATGCGTGGGCGCCCTTACTGTATTAATACGAGTGCACGTGCGTGTGAACGTGAAGGCCTGACAGAGCAGCGATGGCCAAATTGCATGTTTGTGTTCTTCTTCTGTGGTGTTGTGTGTAATTAGAGCAGCTTCTGCGTGTGGTGTGAGCCTAATGTCAGCTGTTGAGCTGGAGCTGGACCTCCTCCCCTTCCTCCTCCTTCCTCCAGTTCTGGAATATTCCTCGCTTAACATCTGGAATATCTTGAATATGAATGGTGATAATGAACACGGTTTCATTCCTTCATACTCCTGATTTTCTCTCGAGAAAGCATCTCCCTTTTAATTCTCTAGCTTTTATCTTTACTTCTGGCGTAGTCTCTATGGTGCTATAAATGAGCTGTGCTCTGTCGTCCCTGAGTTTCTGTGGTAGTCGAGTGCATTTTCACTCCATTGGTCCTTAGGCCCTGCTGTGATAACCTGCTGCGTTGCACTCACTCTCACATCTCTATGGTGATCAGATGGTGTCACTGATCTACACCGCTTTGCCTCTATGGTGTTAGAAGTGCATTTGTAATGTGCTGCTCTCGAGTGCCTTTGGCGATGAAGTACATTTGCATGCCATTGCTTCCCCGAGTCGCCATGGTGTTAAAGTGCCGTTTCTCCCGGTTACGGTCCCGTGTTTCTGCGAAACCTCAACGAGCTCCTCATTATCTCCGAGTGTCTCCATTTGGAGGGCTCTCAGAGCAAACGGGCGGAAAGGGCAGGCAGCTCTTCCATCGGATTAGCAGAGTGTTCCTCTGTCCCGGCTCCACGTGTGAAGCACTTCAGCAAAGGAGCAAAATTAAAGCTGTCCAAAAATACAAAACACGGAGAACAAAAGCTGCTGTCAGAAGACTTGTTAGAAACTGCAGTAATCGCAGCAAACCTCTATGATGATCTTTCATTTTCCCCTCTGTCTGTCTACCTTTTTCTTCATTGTCCCAGGAATTCTGGAAGCTTCCTCTGTACTTCTGATGTCATGGCCTCACTGCCGACGGTGTCCTTTGGTTGCGTTCTGATTGGCTGAGGCAGCTGGCTGGCGTGTTTGTTTCGGCTGATCGGGTGCAGTGATTGGCCAAGAAGGCTGGCATGTAGGCAGGTTTTACACGTCGGCTTGTTTTGACGTTGCCACGGGGTAACTTCCACATAAAAGTCAAATTATACCTCCCAGGCAAAAGTGTGCCGAAGCAACTGATCACTGGTAGAGGGTCCTTGGTCTGGTCTCCTAGCAACATGTCCTTGGAAACGACATGGGACAGAATATACCCGCCACTATGTTCAGTCTTAGTTGCCCCTTCCTACAGATATGGAGACCACTTCTACTCTTTCCTCATCACCTGGGGGGCGGGTTGGGGGCTGGGTGTGTTTGGTAAAGGTGAGAGGTCAAGAGAGACAGAAGAGAGGTGGCCCAGGATTGGTCTGCAAGGTCTGGTTTCGCTGAAATCATGAGGAGCATGAGGAGAGGCCAGCCAGGTCTCAGTAAAGGAAAGAGAGAGAGAGAAAGAGAGTGAGAGAGAGAGAGAAAGAGAGAGAGAGAGAGAGAGCGCACACCATCCACTTGAGTAGCACTTCTGTCTCTCGTCCCTGTCTCCAGCCTGCGTCTCCTTTGTCCTCGGAAAAATAGGAGCCGATTTTGTTTCCGACCCACGGTTTTTCCCGGGAGCTCGCCAGGGGTGCTTTTTGAATACCCAGGAAATTGCTTTGGCCTTTTTCCAATCGCCGCTAGCTGCAGTCCCCACTTACCCTCCGCACTCTCCGGCTGATTGAGCCCCTTTCAGTCCCACGCACGCTCCCGCAGAAAAAAAGAGGGCCGGGGGGGAAGGCTTTCGATTGGCTCTGCGCCCGCGGCGGCGGCGGCGCTGGTTTTTTTGTGAAGCTCCTCAGGCTTTCGTGGAGCGAGGAGCGGCGCTCTGCGTTTGAATGGCGGTGGAGTGCGGTGAGTCACGGCCAGTTGGCTGACGGCGAGCAGATGTTTCCATTCATCTGTGGGCCGACAAGCGCTCGCACTGCCCTGGCGGAGGGTGCGTGCTGGGGGACGCGGGCCTGTTCGCCCCCCCCCTGTGTTCACACACTTTACCAATGCAGCATTCGGGCCTTTCTCACCCCTTCTGCTACCGAGAACCTGGAGGAGAAACAAAATGGAGACCAAGACACATACCGGACTAGAATTCCGAGAAAGGGTTGTGATTTACTTCATTTACTTACTTGTATTTTTATTGTACGGGAAGAATGATTAAATTCATTGTGCGTATACAAGGTGTTAAAGCATACACACGTCGAGTGCTAATAAAACCTGGGCCCAGCTCCGTTTAAAACTCTTTTCACGGTGGGGTTTCCTGTCCGCAGAAAAAGAAGGAAAAACAAACGCACAAAAGAAGAGATGAAGGTAGAGGAGAAAGAGGACACAAGCTGAGCGTGAGGCGACTTCATCTGACTTTACTTTAGAGAAATTATATATTAATATGTCTTTATATGCCCATCACCTCCTCATTCAACAAATCACGGATGAAGACAGGCACATATGACAAGGGGGTGGTGTGGGGGACGTTAGTCTAAGTTACGTTTGTATCTAAATATGTCAGATCGCCTTAGTGCAAGCAAGGTGAAATGTGTCCGTTTAGTAAAGTCTATTACGTTCATCATTGGCCCTAACACTTCAGCTCCTGTTCCGCAGTGCTTGAAGTGCTCAGATAGTGGACTGAAGATATAATCATGCCCCATTTCACAGAATGGTGCCTCCCCAGTGCTCACAGCCCCGGTGGACTCCTGGCAGAATTGGTTCTGTGCCGTTAATTTGATATTACAGTGTACACTACAGCCATTAAGGTAACACATAGCGCAGCAAGATAAAAGTAAATCCTTCTTAATTCGTATATTTTAAAGGGGTAGTCAGGCCTGGCCTTCGATGACACCAGTGCTGGCCTTGAAGATGGGTACCTGTTAGAGAACGCAAGGCGGGTCGCAATGATAATGGATTTGTGAGAAATTCAGTTAGTGTCAGAGTTAAAGGGCATAAATTGGAGATTTCAACTCACCGTGAATTCCACATTCCTCTGTCCCTTCCTTGGTACTTCATTGTGTGTTAAAAGGGAGCTTCGGGAAACCTTTTAAACAGTTCACTCTAAGAGCGCCTTTTTTCAAGGAGAACCATTCTCTGTTCCTGCTTCTGACAGTTGATTGTCAGGCCTGGTGTGTATTGTCATTCATTTTTGGGGGGCAGGGCTGTTTGAAGTACAGCAGGCCAAAAATGCTGAGATTCCTGTCTCTTCCCCGACTGACAGTCCTTCCCCCAGTGACAAATCGCTCCATCCGTACCTTAAGGGGGAATTTTCAATCAGTCAATCAAATAAAATGCATTTGTTGTAGAGCATAACCTTGCAATTGCATTGTCATAAAGTGACTGGATAGAGTGCGTTTGTGTGTGTGCGTGTGTATGCGCGTGTGTTTGTTCCAGAGGGAACCGAAAATCCAGAATGCCAGTTGGTGGGAGCAGGCTCTTGCTTTAAAACCTCTTTAATTCTGGGAGTGAGATTGTGATTACCCATGAGCAGGCCGGCAGGGCATCATGGGAAATGCAGTCCAGGAGAACGGCGCTGTGGGTAGACAGGCTTCATAATGCAGAACGGGCCTTACGAGGTTGAAAAGGTGTGGTTTGGCTACGGACGGTAGCAGCTCTTTGCCGTTGTGTCTGGTCGGCTGAGACCAGGCAAGCTCACGGAGCGCGTGCGAAACACACAAAAAAAGTTAAAGAAAACGATTTAACCAAACGCTAAAAATAAAAATGGTGTGAATAGGCATAGTGGGAAATTGTTCCCTCATACTTTTTAATTGCCTCTTTAAAAGACAGAAGTCATTAATGAACATGTTTCAACTCCCTCCACACAGACACACACACACACACACACACACAAACTGGGCCCAAACGGTTTTAATGAGCTGGTCTCATTAGCCTTCTCAGAGCGGAGCTGTCTGGAATAGCATTCTCCCCCCCAGCTCCTCTCTGTAGGTTTAAACGGCAGTTAACACACCCCCCTTCTGTCATCTACTATAGCATTTTAATGTATACTGTGTGTGTGCATGTGCATGTGTGTGTGCGTGTGTGCGTGTGTACATGTGTGCATGTGTTCGTGTGCGCATTTATACAGAAAAGCCCAAGAATATTTTGACTGTAAGACATTTCCTTTATGTTTGTATTCTAGCACTTTGGAAGTAAAATAATACACTATGTGATTAAAGTGTAGACTGTCACCTTTAATGTGAGGTTATGCTCATACAGATCACCATGTTTTGTTCATACCCATTTTAAGGTACCAAAGGTATTTGGACAGATTAACAATACGTGTAATGAATCTTTCCTCATTGGCTGCTTATTATTTGCGTGTAATGATAGCCTGAAGTGTGCAACTGATGAACATGGGCAGATGCTGGATATCTTCCCTGGCAACACTACCGGCACCGTGTTTCACATGAGCTGGCATGCTTTGAGATTCGGATACGGGCAGTTCCTTTCTCCCTGCACTCTTTCCTCTTTCCGTCCCCCTGCTTCTGCTTAATCTTCATCCCATCTGTCCGTTTGTCTTTTGGGGCGACATTGGCTCAGGCAGTAAGAGCAGTCGTCTGCCTGTTGCAGGGTTGTTGGTTCAATCCCGCCCTGGGTGTGTTGAAGTGTCCCTGAGCAAGACACCTAACCCCCAAATGCTCCTGATGAGCTGGTCGGGGCCTTGCATGGCAGTCAATCGCTGTTGGTGTGTGAGTGTGTGTATGAATGGGTGAATGAGAAGCATCAATTGTACAGCGCTTTGGATAAAGGGGGCTATATAAATGCAAACCATTGACCAAAATCCTCTGTTACTGTTTTTTCCACTTTCTGTTCTTAAGGCTTACTTGTGCTTTGCATATTATCATGTAGTGTTCAGGGTATGATAGTCTTCTGAGCATCTATGCCTACGTACTGATATTCTCAATCTGTCGGACTTTGGTTGTGAAGTTTTTTCTTTACAGTTGAAAGTCTTCTTCCATTGCCCTTAGTCTCCCGCACTGTTTACCATTTGCCATTTGAGTTTTTTATTTAATGGTGTTGATTTTGTCAGGCCTACTTTTCTGATTGTCTGATCTATTTATTCTGACTCCTCACCCTTATTTTTTGGGCATTTGTAATTGCATTTTTAGTGAGTTTTAGACTTTAGACTTTAGCTTGTCAGACTCTAAAGGCGCGTCTCCCAGCCTCGAGCTAACCAGACCCCGGCAGCTCTCTTGTTTGCATGCACTGACGATCAAAGTTAACAAAGAACAGCTGTGAAGATTGGGATATGTATTCCATACCCCCAAACCTTGGTGCGTGTGCGACAGTCTCTCATTCTCGCTCTCGCTCTCTGTTTTCTCTCGTCTGTTCTGGGTCCCTCGCTCTCTCTGGACTCCTGGTTCTGGGTCCCTCGCTCTCTCTGGACTCCTGGTTCTGGGTCACGCAGAACACCCTGCCAGGGGTTTGCAACTGTCCGAATGCGACACTGTCAAATCCTCCCGCCAATCTTTTTCTCTCTCCTCTCCTCGGCCTGTCCTCTCTTCTCCTTTCTTATCCTCCCACTCCTATCCCTCCCTTCTCCTCTCTCCTTTCTTCTCCTCTTTCCTCTGTTCTTTCCCCTTCCCTTCTTCCACTCTTCTCTTTTCTTTCTCTCACCTCTTTCTTACTCCTTGCTTCATGTCTCAATTTTTCTGGTAACACGTTATTTGAAGGCTGTATGAATAATGCTTACATGAGGCCTTCATAAACACTACATGACACCTTCATGACACCTTCATAAACATTTAATTGACACCTGACATAAACACTACATGACACCTGACATAAGCATACATAACTATTCCACTTGGCGTCAACTGACACGATTGGTCATTATTTCACTTTTAATGTTGAATTGACATTGAAAGTGACATAATGACATAATGACCCTTTATGACACCAAGTAGAACAGACATTTATGAATGGTTATGTATGGTTATGTCACATGTCATGTAGTGTTTATGTAGGTGTCATGTAGGCATTATGCATACGGCCCTCAAATTAATTGTTACCATTTTTCTCTCTGCTCTTTTTCTTTCTCTCCTCTTCCCTCTCTCATCTCCCCTCCTGCCAGTCTCTCCCCTCCTCTTCTTCCCCCTCTTTTCTCCTCCCTTGTTCCCTCTCTCTCCAGACGATTGTGTGCTGTTCACATACTGCTCTCCCGTTTTGGGCGGTGTTGTCTCCGCTCACTCGGCGATAAAGCGTTGGCTACTTTTTTCTTATAATTGGAATGGAATAAAAAAGCATATAAATAAATAAGTCATGGAGATGTGAAGGTTATTCTTGTACAGTATGTATTTCTTTGGTTTTATTTTTAATTCTCTCTTGCAGTTTGAGCTGAGCGAGAGAGCGAGAGAGAGAGAGGGGTAGACGCGTTTCAAATGGTAATGCCTCTGGAAAGGAGCCAGGAAAATGCATTAAAAGAAAAAAAACAAACAAACTTGATGTTTCAAACAATAATTTAGGAAGTCATAAAAAATGCATGGATGAAAACTAATGGCATTCCGCGCTGTAGACGCATTCCCCCGTCTGTGCGCGGCGGATGTGAGCCGCCAGTGGAAACACTGCGCTTTAAACGGGAGCTTGCGGCCCTGCGGCGAATACGAGGTGAGCTCTAATCACGGCCCTAGCGGACTGGAGTCTGCCTGGGTCGCCCCAGCTACGACAGACATGGCGGCTTCCAGTGACTCTGCAGTGTGTTCTCAGCTGTTTGTGTGCATCGCAGACCTGGCTGCATTGCATAATTGTTTTTCGATTAAAATTCTTCTCTACGCTTTACTGAGCTTGTCTGGTGTATTGGAACCCCGCCTTCTAGTCCTCTTGGCTCAATTTCAGCAGGCAAGATCAATCAAGCACAGAGAAGTATTTTAATCCAAAACAATTACAGACAGTATGTGACCCAGGTCTGGTGCATTGGCGGAGCTTGTGGGACTGATGCCGTGAGTGATTTTTTTCCCCCTCAGGTTCCCAAACACAGACCTTTCTGATCCTCTGCAATCACGCCGTGCTGGTCCGAAGTGTGGCGAACTGGGCACCCGGGTGAGAGGGTTTCCTCACACTTACCCCATTAAAGCATAATTTCAGAAAATGTCCAATACACCGGACAATTTCATAAAATACCTATGAACGTGGTGGGGAAAAGCGGCACTGAAGTCTAATGAGCGTGAATATGAAACGCGTGGTGCGGCAGTCAGCCGCGTGGTGCGGTTCAGAAACGGTTTAATCCCGGGATGCTCCCGGGCCGTGGTGAGGAGAGCCGTGCCGACCTGGAGGAGTCCTGCAGCTGCAGTGCACCCGCGATGCGGCGCCGCATGGCGCATGGCGCATGCATGGCAGAAGCCCCGCTGCGTAATGTTGTGGTGCAAGGCTCCGTTACCTCTGGACTTCTGGGTAATGGCGGCCGCTAAGCTGATTGCGGGCTGTGTGAGGGGGAGGCTTCGCCCTACTGTCATGTGGTATTGTCGTGGAAACAGCCCAGGAATTAGATTACATTCAATTTTATTTAGCAGATGCTTTTATCCAAAGCAACGTAGAAGAGGCCCGGCTTCGTTACCTCTGGCCTTCTGGGTAATGGGGCAAACCCCCCTCCCTCGAGACTTCGCCCTACTGTCAGGTGGTGTTGTGGAAACTGCCCAGGAATTAGATTACATTAAATTACATTACATTTTATTTAGCGGACGCTTTTATCCAAAGCGACGTACAAAAAAAGTGCATACCAAGGTCATTAAAGCAAACTACAGAACAGGTTGGACAAGGAGCATTATGTCCAGTACACAGGTCATACAGGCCAGGTCAAGGTTCCACACAGCTATTAGGCCCTTGAACAAGGCCCTTAACCCTGCATTTCTCCTTCTGAAAATTTTCCCCTGCTTAGTCTAATCAACTGTAAGTTGCTTTTGGATGAAATAACAATTTCATATTGGCCATCCTTGATGGATTACTGGCTTGTACTTGCTTTTTTTCTGTTGAGCCACACCAGTTAGTTACTGGGACTCTGAGCCACACCAGTTAGTTACTGGTGCATTTGTCGGCCGGATCCTGGAATGGCTCAGGGGGCCGTGGCCACTTTTGGGCTCAGACTGAGCTCTGGGCTCTGCTGGAGCTGAGCTGCGGAGGTGGGCAGGTGGGCTTCAGTAATGGCCTAGCTGCCTGGAGTCGGGGTGAAAGGTCGTGGGGAATTGTGGGTAGCATTTCCTGACTATGGCAAGAGCCACCTGCCAGTGTGAAGCTAAGTTGAACTCGGATGTTAAAATATAGACACACACCCGCAGAAACACGCACTCACGCACTCACTTTCTCTCGTACACACATGTATGCAGTACACACACAGACACCCATATGCGCGCACATACACACACACAGGCACACACATGCACACACACATACACACACACACACACACACACACACACAGATTTGCCATTTGTGTGTCTGGGGGAACTGGATGAAGGACAGATCCTTGGCCTGCACTGTGGTTGGTAATTTGGGTCCAAATAACACTCAGACACTGAGAGTGTGTCTGAATACAGAGAGAGTGCTGAACAGGACTGTGATTTCATTGGTGCCGCTGTGAGATACAGCAATTACAGTTTTTTTTACAAACATTTCTCAATACTGAGTTCACTTTCTCAAAGCACTTCACGTAGTTAGCACAACATCGGTCTATGTGACCGAAATGTGAATCATCTGTCATTGCTTTGATGCAAAGCGCATTCGGTGACCGCAGCTTTTAAAACTCAAATT
Source organism: Conger conger (assembly GCF_963514075.1). Lineage (NCBI taxonomy): Eukaryota > Metazoa > Chordata > Actinopteri > Anguilliformes > Congridae > Conger > Conger conger. Next base: position 42,894,976 of record NC_083765.1, on the reverse strand, counting down.
CTTTTCTCACTCAAACTCGATCACCAGCAGAACTCTACAGCGTCTACAGCCCATTTTGCACAAGTTTACATAAGCTTCAAGACTGTTCATTTTCAGTTCAAAACATAACATACAAATTCAAATAGACAGCAATTTTGCTTCCTCACAAGAACTATATTGAAATATATAGTAGACATGATGGTTGCGGAAATGAGTGTGAAATACTGCAGACTGAACTTAAAAGAATGAAGCCAATTTCAGCTCATTTCCATCGTAACTGGAGACCTGCCCTGGTGTTTGCTGTTCCATTACCATGTCTGGTATGATGTTTCATGTAAAGCAGGACCCAGGGAGAGAGAGGGGAAAGGCTGGCAGATGAAGAAGAATGGCCTACACTTTCAGAAAAAAAAGTTCTAAAAGGAACCCAGTGATTCCAAAGAACCCTATCTACTGTAGTCCAAGGGTTCTTTGTCAGGGCAGCCTGTAGCCTCATGGTTAGGGTATATGACTGGGACCTGGAATGTTGATGGTTCAAGCCCCAGTGGAGCCTCTATAAGATCCATGGTACAGCTCTTTGCTCAAGTTCCCCTGTTAAGTCTACTCAACCATACGTCACTTTGAATAAAAGCGCCAGCTAAATAATAAATTATAAAATGGTTCTTTGGCCAGGAGCTTTCACCCTTCACACCTATGAGAGAAAGAGACAGTGTGTGAGTTCTGTGTGTTTCTGTTGGTGTGTGTCTGCATTTTAACACTAAAAAGGTTCCTCTATAGGACAATCAAAGAACCCTTTTTTTTCTGAGAGTGTAGAGTGGGAGAGGGAGAGGAGCATGCACGCATGGTGGAAGTCAACAGAGAGGAGGATCGAGAGCAGTAGTCTCAGATGAGATTAGGGCTAGTATAATGATCATGGTCTATCTTTGAGAGAGGCTGGTCTGAGAGTGCAGCTGAATCCGGACCACTCAACAGTGGCATCTGCTGTGAGGATTTCCAGTGTAAGGTAAGGTATGCATTCTGCGAGGGCATTAAGACTGCACTGCATATTAGACATGGTCTGTACACTGTCTCGACAAACAATGGACTAAATAAAAACTAGAAATCCCGAAATGATTCACTACTTGAATAATAGACATAAAATGATGTACATACTGTACCTACCTGTCGTTAGTGTTTTTTAGGTCATTGTGTTGTTGTGACATTCTCGTTGCTAGAAAACTAGTGCTGGTATTTTGGTAGAATGGTTTGATTTTGATATATGCACAGAATGCAGTGTTGGTAGTTCAGGTGCATTCTGGGTGTAAAATTAACTGTTGAGCTAAGCTGCATGTTAGTGCAGATGAAGGTGTAAATAGTTTTGAAGGTGAACTCAGAAATAATTCTAACCAATTATAAGAAACTGTCAAGCTCTGTGAATATTAATGAATATTTGTTGCACTCCAAGACAAATACACACATGTACATGCCTGCTTTAACACATACAGGCACATAAACACACTCAGGCACACTTTACAAAACACACATATAACCAATTTAACGCATACAGGCATATAAACACACAGACCTATTTAAAAGATGTACTGTAACTGTGTTGTGCAGGGTTTGGCAGGTACAGAGTTAAACCTCCTCTAATGGGAACATGGAGGAGAATAAGAGCAGAACTGGGGATAATTGGCTCTGCTTCCCTTCTTCTGAGCTCTCCTCTCCCCACCAGGATGTCTTCCTTCAACTTCCCCCCAACCTGAAACCCCTCCACTCTCTGCACACACTCACACACACACACACACACACACACACACACACACACACACACACACACACACTCTCACACACACACACACACACACACACACTCACACTCTCACACACACACACACACACACACACACTCTCACACTCTCTCACACACACACACACACACACTCTCTCACACACACACACACACACACACACACACTCACACTCTCACACACACACACACACACACACACTCTCACACTCTCTCACACACACACACACACACACACTCTCTCACACACACACACACACACTCTTACTCTCACTCCCACACATACCCACACTCTCACACACTCTCACTTTCACTCACACACACATACCTATACACACACCCATCAGCACAGATGCACACACACCCACACCCCCATACGCACACGCCAGCACGCACACCATTCATTTCACACATTAGCACAGATGTATTCAAACAGGGCGCAGTGGAAACGCGTAAAGCTGGAACAGTGTCAGATGCAGAAATGCGATCCGTCCCATCCGCAGTGAGAGCGCGGGGATGGGGAGGGGGTGAAGCCCGGCTCCCTGCATATAAACACATCCATCTTCACGTTCCCGCTGCCCCAGAGAGAACCCGCGGCGCTCCCCACTCGCTGGCTCACTCTTTCATATTACTCCGCAATTAAATTATTCATTCCTGCAGTGGAAGCCCCTGATCCTGGGTGACTTACAGTACGGCAGGCTGCCTCTGGATCCCGTCTGCGCGCTCACATTTCTCACATTTATTATTTCTTTCATTTTTGTATTATTTCTGGAGGAAAAAACCCGGGAGCCAGGGCCGTGAGCCTGAGACGGGGGCTCTTCCGGGATCCTCCCGCAGCACTCAAAGAGAGACCTTACTGCCTTCGCTTTTACCGCCTTACAATCTGGCACAGCGCTTCTCTCCTGCCTTCTACTGCCAACACTGCCACAAAGCCCTAGCTTTTCCTTTCCTGAAATACATGAATTAATTCAGTATTAATGATCGATGGCCTGCAGGTTTGGATGAGACGCGGTAGTGTTTGGTCCACACCTCCCTCTCCCCCTCCGTGTGCAGTAATGATTTTAAAGAGGCTGAACCGTCACGGTCGGGACCGTGAAATGGAGGCTCTGAACCTGGCCCAGAGGACAGAGCCGGGTGCTGGTGTGCAGTGGCACCTTTTCATGTTCGTTCCTGCCTCAGCCACGCTCTGACACCGGAACATCTACCCCCCTTTCATCACTTTCATCCTCCACTCCCTGGGCTGGGATTAGTGTGTGTGTGTGTGTGTGTGAGAGAGAGAGAGAGAGAGAGAGAGAGAGAGAGTGTGGGCGTGTGTGTGTGTGTGTGAGTGTATGGGTGTGTGTGTGTGTGTGTGTGTGTGAGTGCGTGCGTGTGTGAGAGTGTGTGAGAGTGTGTGTGTATGCGTGTGTGTGAGTGTGTGAGAATGTGTGAGAGTGTGTGAGTGTATGGGGATGTGTGTGAGTGTGTATGTGTGTGAGAGTGTATGTGCACATGTGTGTGTGTATGGCTGTGTGTGTGTGTGCGCACGTGTGTGTGAGTGTGTGTGAGTGTGTGAGCATATGGGTGTGTGAGTGTGTGTGTGAGAGTGTGTGTGAATGTGTGTGAGTGCGTGTGTGAGAGTATCTGAGAGTGTGTGAGAGTGTGTGTATGTATGCATGTGTGTGAGTGTGTGTGAGTGTGTGAGAGTGTGTGAGTGTATGGGTATGTGTGTGAGTGTGTATGTGTGTGAGAGTGTATGTGCGCATATGTGTGTGTATGGCTGTGTGTGTGTGTGTGTGTGAGCGTGTGTGTGAGTGTGTGTGTGTGTATGGGTGTGTTTGAGAGTGTGTGTGTGTGTGTGTGTGTGTATGGGTGTGTGTCAGTGTGTGTATGAGAGAGAAAGAGTGCGTTTATGGGTGTGATTGTATGGCTGTGTGTGTGTGCGTGTGTGCATGCCTTTGCGTGTGCTAGTTTTCTCGCTGGAATCTATTCACAGACATGGATTCCTGGCATTTTATTAAAGTTGCATTGCTTTCATGCAATATGCTGTTTTCACACAAATTTCAAGGGTTTAACTTTGCAGGAATCTCTGTCTCATTTTTCACTGTGTGAAATGGTGTTTCCTTTGTCAGAAAGGTCCATAAAGCTCCATAATTCTTATTTTTTTACAAGACATTTTTTATTTAGCTCTGTACTCCACAATATGAGGTTTATAATCAAACGAATTACACAAATTACAAGTGCAGATGTTCAGCTTCAATTAAAGAGTCATTTTTAATACATTTTGGTTACAACCCCCCATTTCCAGGGACCATAATATTTGGGATCTTTCATGATTCAGCATTAATGTGTTTTCACAGAGCAGGAGCAGCTGTCGTGTTTAGCGGCGTTTAAAATGCAGATTTTGCAAACCTTAAGCAAAACCGGAACCAAACAACCGTACGGCCTCACCACTAATGAACATTCTACGGCATTCCCCGGCCTGCAGTTGTGTTTGCGTTGCAGTCTGTCCGGCCCCGGTCAATAAGAATTAAAAATTAAAATGCCAATTAGTCTCTTGTACTGCAATTAATGTTGCTTTCATGCCGCGGCTGGGTAGATAATAAGCTGAGAAGTCGGTTATTTACCGATTGGGCGGCAGCCGTTAGCGAACGCTGCGCTGCTCTCCTGCGCGAGGCTTTTCATCGCGCCTCTCGGTGGAGTTTCGGAGGAATCAGAGGGCCGCGTTAACGGGGTGTGACTCAGGGGACGGGTCGCGGCTGCAAAGCCGTCGCTGCGCTCCTGTCCCGTGTCCGTCTCCCCAAAGCGTGTGTGTCTTTGTGTTCCTGAACGTAAAGCCATCACCTTTTTTTAACAGGAGCCATTGTAGCATTTGATAGACCGATAGAGAGATCATTACATTTATACAGCGCTTTTCTAGAGACTCGAAGCGCTTACAGTGATGGGGGGGAAACTCGCCTCAACCACCTGGGTGATGCATGGCTGCCATTTTGCACCAGAATACTCAATACACACCAATTGAGGTGGAGAGGGAGAGAACAATGTTTTTGCCGATTGAATCAGGATGATTAGGGGGCAGGTTGAAAGCCGTGGGATCTTTAATGACCGAGTGCAGTCCGCCGTACATTCAAAGGGAATGCTGATGAGGAAAGGGTGGGCGGGGGCTACCTCTGCTCTTCACCTGTCAATAAAAACCGGACTGAAGCATTTGAAAATTGATAATACTCTTACCTTACATAACTGACATTTACCAGCCATAGAAGAAAAATCTTTTTCTTTTTACACAGCATCCATTTTACACAGCTAGGTATACAGTATTCTGAAGCAATTCAGGCTGCATTAAATGCTATAATGCAATATAATATGATATAATAACAGGTTTTGAATCTAGCCCGTCGGAGAGGCAGCGTGGGGGCTTTCATTGAGCGGCGAGTGTAGCTGAGCGTGTGAAGTGGAGATGACGGGCGAGTCAGAGGCGTTTCTCTGCCGGTCCGCGCGTCTCCTGCTCTGCTTTATATGTGGCCCTGCGCTGGAGTCATATCAGAAGTGTATCATAGCCTCTGTGCGCTGGAGTCATATCAGAAGTGTATCATAGCCTCTGTGCGCTGGAGTCATGTCAGAAGTGTATCATAGCCTCTGTGCGCTGGAGTCATGTCAGAAGTGTATCATAGCCTCTGTGCGCTGGAGTCATGTCAGAAGTGTATCATAGCCTCTGTGCGCTGGAGTCATGTCAGAAGTGTATCATAGCTTCCGCTGCGCTGGAGTCATGTCAGAAGTGTATCATAGCCTCCGCTGCAGGTAATGTAATTCATTCTTCATGTCACACATGCAGTGCTTCCCGCTTTATCCGTTTTTTCCTCAAAAGAAAATCCGGATAATTGGATTCTCTGATCTTAATTCACAGATGGAAGAGGGCACCATTGAATCTTTTGTGCTAATGGGTTCTGGACAGAATCACTCTCCCCCTCTATCTCTCCCTCTCTCTTTCTTTTGCTCTTTCTCTCTCATTCTCCCTCTCTCTTTCTCTCTCTCCTTTTCTCACCCTCTCCCTCTCCCCCATTCTCCCCCTCTCTCTCTCTCTCTCTCTCTCTCTCCCCCTCTCTCTCTCTCTCTCTATCTCTCTCTCCCCCCCTCCCTATTTCTCTCTCTCTCTTGGTTTTGTGATTCACAGTTTCACTGTAACTTAGTGCTCTACAAATCTGTGCCAGTACATTGGTCAGAGTCAGGCCACTGAATTGCACGCGCGCGCGTGTGTGTGTGTGTGTGTTGCGCGTGTGGGTGTGTGCCCGTGCACGTGGGTGTATGCACGTTAGTCTTGCATAGTGTCATCGACAAACAACCTTTGTCACTCCCCAAAAGCCAGCAGTTGGCAGCGCTGCTATGGAGAAGTCACCTCGCCTGTCCCTAGTAACCTGCCTCGCAGGTGGTAATGCTTCTCGCCGCCAGTAGGGGGCAGCCTGTTCGAGTCCCACAGCACAGAACCCGAACGCTGTACCCGCGCCCGCCCCTGGCAGAGCGGGTGATGAAGAGAGACATTGTCGAACGTGTTTCAGTTGGTCAAACACGGGAACGGAGCGCGTCCCCATTCGAGCGCGGTTGAGTTCCGGCCCGGCGTTAATCTTCATCGTGAGCTCTCCCCCTCCTCCTCCTCCTCTCGGGTCAGTTCAGTCCAACCCCGGTGTGTCTGCGTGGCAGCGAGGGCGGACAGGATTTGTATCACCCCGACGGTCACACTCAGTACACGAAGCTGCTCTCACACACTGCGCTCCAGCAGTACATAACCCGGACAGACTCATAACAGATATATAAGTTTACAAACTGTAAACTGCTGAGGTCAGCGAAGGGAACGTTGTCCTGGTGAGACCCAAGGTTGAGCAGTCCGTATGGGAGGCGAAACAGGTCGTATCTGGAGTCAAGTGGTGTGGGAACAATTGTCCATCCATCCGTTTTCTAAGCCTCTTATTCCTGGTCAGGCTGACATTGGCTCAGGAGGTAAGAGCAGTCGTCTGGCAGTCGGGGGGTTGCTGGCTCGATCCCCCACCCTGGGTGTGTCGAAGTGTCCCTAAGCAAGACACCTAACCCTCAATGGCTCCCGGCAAGCTGATTGTTACCAATCTTTTATCAATATTTTCTATAAAAGTGCTATGTAACTGCAGTCCGTTTACCATTCGGTCAAGGTCATGAGGTGGGCTGGAGCCTATCCCATCATGCATTGGGTGAGAGGCAAAAATACACACTGGACATATCGCCAATCCATCACAGGTCACACACACCATTGACTCACATTACACAACTTTCCAGTTGGCCTACTGCATGTCTTTGGCCTGATTACCTGACAGACATGGGGAGGATATGTGACCTCCACACAGCAAGGCAGCCCTCTGTCCGGATTCAGCCCTGGGTTCAAACTGTACCTCCTTCCCGTGAAGCAACAGTGCTATTCACCGCACCACGCCACCCAAGTACATTCAGAAATATCTGACTTGAGAGACTGTGATTTATTACCTTGGACACTGGAATGCAAACTACACCATTAGCACGCATTCCTTCCAGCTGTCACTCTGCCAATATCTTTCGCTTTCTCGTCTTTCGGCTCTGCAGTGACCCCTAGTGGCAGGACCGTTCGCTAACTGTTCCACCTTCTTTTAATAGCCCGTGCTAGAGGACCGCTGTGGTGCCGGTTTGCATAACCCTGGCGGACTTACTGACTGCCAGCCTATGATTGGGCGGCTGGTGGACCCTGTTGGGTTGCTGGCCGGTGATGTAATTGTGTCTAAGAGATAAAAAAATGTTTACTGTCCTTCCCTGACCGTGCAATACCAGTGTGATAAAAATGAGCAGTTCACTTCCTACTCTGATCCTCCCTCAGTTTGTTTTCTATCAGTTTGTGCCATTCAGCTACATATCCTCCTAGGACAGGGATCATCAAATCCAAATCCAGCCCTGCTTTTATTTTCTCGTAGGTAATTAGAGTTACTGATTGGCCAGACAATCTTCACACCTGACTCCCAGGATAACGGCTGGGAAACCAGCAGCTATTGTCCTTCTGGCACAGTGATTTGCTGATCCTTATCCTGGATACATTTTTGTCCCCTGTAGGCGACATGAGTTTCTGGTCTTAATCTCAAAAACAGTATATTCTTCTATGCTGACAGCAACAGTACAAGCGACATTCAATATAATACCGATATAATAAATTCGATTTTAGAAAATATTTTCACTGCAACATGATTTTCTCTCTTCCGACACGCTCTCAAAGAAAAGGGAAAAGTCTTGAACTGAAGCCATTTTGCGCTGCTGGGCTGGGGGCCCCGGTGGTTTCCGCTCCTGTTACTCTCCGTGGTCAGGCTGACGTGATTTAGACCGCAATTGGTAACCGCGGCGACAGTGACAGGTGTTCCTGCCAGGCCGGGCTGGGTCCGGCTAGCATTCTATTTGTCTTCTGTGTTCCACTGTTAGTGTCCCAGCGGTCCCTGTAGGAGTGTTTGGGGATAATTGGATAATTTGGTTTCCTCTGGAACGGGACTTGGTCCTGCAGTGCCCTGATGAAGCTGACTTCCGCCTCTGTTCTGCCGGCTCGGAACTGGAGGAATTTCAGCCAGGAAGGAACTCAACTCCTGGGCTAGTTTCTGTGGAACTGCAGTGCATCGTGGGGGAATGAGTCTTTATGGTGGCCTTGTTTCTAGTGAGCCTACAGTACACTTGTAACAGCCTCTCATCTGGGGCTAATTCAGCTCTGCGTTGCCTGGAAACTTCCTTCATAATTCAGGAAATAAGTATTCAATTCAATTACATTTTATTTGTCTAGCAGGCTTTTTACAGAAGACTATCCACAAAGACGCTTTACAGAGTAACAGAAGGAAAGAAAAAATACCGGCCCTAAGCCCCCAAATAGCATACGAGGTAAAAACAAAAAACCCTCAAACAGTGGTGAGAAAAAACTCTCAATGGGAAGAAATCTCGGCCAGAGCAGCAAGGCGTAAATGTAGAATGCACATGTAATGAGGAAGCTTGGTACAGTACGTACAGGGTTTCTGTGGCATGTCTGCAGTATTTGGTCTGATTTTGGGTTTGTGCTGGGGGCAGTACTCCAGCCGTCCGGCGCTCTCTCAGCAGCTGATGATCATCTGAGCTGCTCGCAGGTCACTCCAGGAGGCCGTTTGAAATCCTGGGAATTAAGGGGATTTTCTCACTGCACGAGGACATGCATCCCGCTCCTGCAGTCAGGGCCTCCTCTTCAGACACGCGTGGTCTATTTTGTGTCAGCCTTTGTCCGCTGTAAGGGTGTGGTTTCTGCGTTGTAGTTCAACACTGAACAGACATTATGTGAATGAAGCTGCACCATTGCCAAACTCTCTCTCAGTTTTGGGCAGAACCCCCCCCCCCCTCCTTTCTCTCTCTTTTTCCCCTCATCTCTCTCTCTTTCTCTTCCCCCCCTCTCTCTGCCTCTCCCTCCCCCTCTCTCCTCTCTCTCCCTTCCCCCTCCTCTCTCTCTCCCTCTCTCCTCTCTCTCCCTCCTCCTCCTCTCTCTCTTCCTCCCCCCTCCTCTCTCTCTCCCTCCCCTCCCTCTCTCCCTCCCCCTCCCCTCCCTCTCTCTGACATTTTCTTTCCTCCGCTTTCCACACTAGTTGCGACTGGTCCATCCAGCACTGAGCGCCTGGGGAAACTGTGTGCAGAGAGAGCAGGGCTTCTGTTTATTTCTGTAACTGTGCGCTAGTTAACTTGTTTTTTAGCTATTTTAAATTTAAACTTATGTTCTAAGGCCTTTCAGAAGTTATTATTCTCTTAATTACTCTGCCGTTAAATAGAGCTTTTAAAAATGTGTTCAGTTAAAAGGCAATTATTATTTTTAATTCTCTCTTTCTCTCTCACACACACACACACCCACACTCCTCACATACACACACACACACACTCTCACACTCTCATGCACACACTCTCTCACACACACGCACATCCACACACACACACTCTCTCTCTCACACACACACTCACACACACACTCTCTCTCACACACACACACACACACACACACATTGAGCCCTCTCCTGCTGAAAATGTAATTTTGCTGAAAGAAAAAAAAAAGAAAGCATTTTCTTCCCTCCTCTTCCTAAACAGGCTCCAGCATTTGATTATAGGGGGTAACTGCACTTTGATGCCCCCATCACAATACGAGGACCCCCGCCCACCCTTCTCTCTCTCTATAGCTTATGATTGCACAGAGAGAGAATACATACATCCTCCTGGGTTTCACACAGTTAGGCATTACATTACATGTCATTTGGCTGACATTTTTATCCAAAGTTATTACAGTTTATTAGACTAAGCAGGAGACAATCAGGCCCAACGGCTGTGCAGATTTTATTATGGCTACACTGGGGATCGAACCACATACCTTGCGGGACCCAGTTATGTACCTTAGCCACTATGGTACAGGCCGCCTGAAGAAGGAGCTGTGTAAAAATGTGTGGAAGGCCACATTTTCCCTTTCCTTCTTATAATCTATGATTTTCCACAGTTTTCCTCAATTAGGAATTCTCAGTCATGTTCACACTCATGCAACCAGCACTGTCACCTCTGCCGTGGATGTGGGAGAGCATGACCATAAAGGCGCTTTTGTCCTTAGAATCTACTTTCGATGATAAACTGATCCAACCACCAGTTATATGGTCTGAAAACCACACCTGTCTCCTGCCCTGTGGAAAAAAACCCCACTGAAATGACAGGGCTCCTGTCTCCGGGGCAACCACACCCACTCTGTTCACCGTAGTGACGTCCATCGTCCTCCTCCACCTGGAGAACGAGGGGGCTTTGTGTCGATAATTTGCTGAAAAATGATCTGCGTGATTAAAATTGCCTGCGAAAACGCGCTGGCTGGCAATTATAATTAAGACGCTGTTGTTGTGATTGCTTTTTTTTAAAGGGCTGTTATCTCCTCATCCTACCCCCTACCCCCTACCCCTGCTGTTTTTACCTTTACTTTCATCAAAGAAACATTGACATGCACCTTCGCCGCCACACGCGCACACACACACACACACAACTTCCTGTCTAAATTGTTCCTGTGCAGCTGTGAGAATTCTAGTGTATAATTAAAAACTCAAAACTTATGACGTTCATGGAGGAGGATGAGGAGGAGGAAGAAGACGAGAAGAAAGTCATTTCATTGAGTCTGAGCGACTCACCTTTCCGGATTGGATCAGGCGAGTGAACAGGAAGTGCCCTCATTCTCTAGGCCTGAGCTCACACCCTCCTCATCCATAGCTTGCAGGGTTAGTTGTAATTTGAAATCCGAGTCTTCACCACATCCAGGTTCCTGTGCGTCCCTTTGATTTGGCAGTCGTCCGTTTTGTACGTAAATTGTCTCGCTGTTCGAGGTTCAGCCCAGTAGTGGGGAGGGTTTTGAGACTGAGGAAGGGCTGAGGTCATCTTGTCAACTCCCCCAGTGGGTAGAGCTCCAACAAGCTGTCAGTCACTGCTTTCTTTGAGCCAATTAAAAGACCAGAAAAGTGTAGTGAGTCAGTGATGACATACAGTTAGTGAGCACTTTATTAGGTTTTTATTAGACTTATTTTTTCTGCTGCTGTAGCCTATCCACTGACACATTATGTGTTCAAATGTGCTCTTCTGCATACCACTCTTGTAATGTGTGGTTATTTGCATTACTGTCACCTTCCTGTCAGCTTTGACCTCTGACCACTCTCATTAAGAAAAACATTTTTGCCTGAAGAACTGCTGCTCACTGGATGTTTTTTGTTTTTCGCACCATTCTCTACAAACTCTAGAGACTGTTGTGTGTGAAGATCCCAGGAGATCAGCAGTTTCTGAGATACTCAAACCACCCTGTCTGGCACCAAAAATCATTACTCGGTCAAAGTCAACAATTTTTTATCCCATTCTGAAATTTGGTCTGAAAAACAGCTGAACCCCTTGACCACATCTGCATGCTTTTATGCATTTAGATGCTGCCACTGATGAAATACTTGCATTAACAAGCTGGTGTACAGGTCTACCTAATAAAGTGCTCTGTGCGTGTATGGTAACTGTGTTTATTTCTGAGTAGTAAAGTGCGTGGGTGGGAGCTCCTGGTGGCTGGAGGGTGGAGATTGCAGCCGGGGGTCGAGGGAGGGGGGCTTGCCATCCTGACTATCATACGGGAGTTTATTTCCCCTGAGTGGAGTAGCGCGGCTCATCGCTAACGACCTCCGTTATTAACCTCCTCCAGCAGGCCCTCAGCCTCAATGGAGAGGCTCTGGGCTCTGTGACTCCTCTGTTCAGTTCCAGAGAAGAAGAGGCGCCACGGAGTCCTTCCCACAATGCCTGGATTCATCGCTCACTTCCCTTCTGTCACCCGTCTTCCTTTCTTTTCTTTTCTCTTTCTTTTTCTTTTTGTTTTTTTGTGAGAAGGGAGGCTATTCTTTCTGCAGATGCTGTTGAACAGTTTTTTTGTCTTGCAGAATGCATTAAAAAAAGGGGGCGCTTTCTGTTCCCCTTATTCGATTCTCTAAATTGCGGCTTTTTAAACTTTTTAACCCCCCCTCACCCCCCACCCCCCACCCCCCGCAGTGTCTTTTGAGTCATTACATCATTACATGAGCCGGAAAAAAAGAAGGATTCACACTGCAGCTCTCAGGAGACAGATGTGAACAACCATCTGTACCTTTATCAGAGATGTGCTGCAGTCAGGGCTCCATTGTGCAGCAAACTTGTTATGAAGTGAATACTTTTATGGAAAAATATATATCCACCAGTACGCTTCATTTATAAAAGGCTTCACATTTGAAGGCTGAACTACAAACCCACCTTTGTAGTGTCCTTCGCTCTCAGAATCTCGCAGAGACGGTGGATGTACATTTCTGTTCTTCAACGATCACATTTCCCACATGCACCCTGAAAGTGCAGTAATGTTCTGTTTGGTACAGATCAGTATGTTTTCCAAGCAAAAGAGGTACAAATTAATTCTATATTGTTGGCTAGGGGTAAAATTTTATGTACCTGTAGGGTACCACCCCAGCGACAAGCATTCATACCTTTTTAGCCCCTTTTCTTACCTGAGAGTGTTTACATCTGGACAAGCACACAGTCATAGCCTGGATCTGTGAGGGTGCCTGGTAGCTCAGCATCCTTGGGGTTTGGATGCGATGACCCCCTGCTCTAAGGGTCTGTTACCTGGCACATACTGTGGTTGACCAGATAAAGGTGTTCATTATACGAATGCCTCCCCTTGTCTGGTTTCCTGGGTCTGAACTGGTTTGTGGTCTTTAGGGTGGAAATGGAAACTAGCAGGACACTGCAGTGCCAGGCCTGATGAGCCCGGGGTTACGAGCGTGAAGACCTGAGGTGGCTTCTTAATCATGTTCTTCCAAGCGTGTGACAGTGAAGGTGACTGTCCTAAGCCCTCGCAGATCCGTTCTGGATCATTACCCAGATTAGGCGTAAGCGGTCCGCAATCGCAGCCCATTTCTGCGGCGGCGGGGAGCAGGAGGGGGAGGCGGGGCGCCCCTTTTTCCGACGGTTGTCCCCGAGGGCACCGCAAATTCCCAGCGGGGAAAAAAACACGAGATTACAGGGACCCGCCAAGGTCAGACCGACTATAATCAGGAATCTCATTTCCCATCTCTGTGGATGCTCAAGTGTTCCCCACAGGCGCAGGGAGGGCTGAGGGTCCAGGCCTCCTTTTCTACAGGGTGAGTCGATTTAAATTCCCTCCGGAATGCTCTCCCGTTCAGCGGTGAGCGCTCCCGGCGGACGGTTAAGTATGTGGGACATGGGCACACAAAGGAGGCCAGCGTTCCTCCCGCTCCTCTCTGGCTTTCCTCATTTTCCTGCCGAGTGGGGATCTAATCCCCGGCTGGTGCAATCCGTCTCTCTGCTCACTGCGGCACGGCGAGGGCGGAATCCGCCATTATCTCCCCAGCCCAGCCCCCTACCACGCTAACGCTATTCTGAGTGAATCCCCTCCTCTCTCTCTCTCTCTCTCCCTCCCTCTCTCCATCATCTCCCCATCCCAGCCCCCTGCCACACTAACGTTATTCTGAGTTTCTGAGTGAATCCCCCTCCTCTCTCTCTCTCTCTCTCCCTCCCTCTCTCCATCATCTCCCCATCCCAGCCCCCTGCCACGCTAACGCTATTCTGAGTGAATCCCCTCTCTCTCTCACTTTCTCTCTCTTTCTCTCACTCTCTCTCACTCTCTCTCTCTCTTTCTCTCACTCACTTTCTCCCTCTCTGTCCATTCTACACTCTATTCCTCTCTCTATCCATTCCTCATTCCATTCCAATGCATCTCTTTCTCTCTCTGTCAGCCTCTCTCCATCCTTTTTCTTCAATTCCTCATTCTCTTCCTCTCTCTTTCTCACTCACACTCTCCATCTCCTTTCTCTCTCTCAATTCATCATTCCGTTCCTCTCTCTCTCGCTCTCCCTCCCTGTCTCCCCATCCTTCACTCTCATCCTTTCTCTTTCTCTCTTGCTCTTGTTCTCTCATTTCCTCCCTGTCCCCCCATCCTTCACTCTCACCCTCGGGGGAGTTGTCCCCTGAATCCAGCTGTGAAAGTTAGTTTTATGGCGCTCTCGTCCTCCTTAACCCAGTGAACCTCATCGCGTCTCCCAGGTCACTCGTCACGCGTTCCCCCTGTTCTCTGAGAAGCGGTATGAAAGGATCCTCCGCTTTTTTTCATCTGTGCCAGCGAGATGTTGAGCCCAGGGAGAACCGTCTCTTCTTTTTGGATGGGGCTTTGATCAACTCCGTCTGTCTGTTCTTCTTACCCCGGGCTACAGCCCTTGTGTTTCATACGTCTGCCGCTTCATACCCCGGCTTGGAGCCGCGGCATCAGTGAAGCCGGGCTCACTGCCGCCAGCCAGACTATTACTGGCGCAGTGAGCAGAGGGTACGGCCGAATGTGTCTGTAGCAATGTAGGTCGTGGTTTACCAAGTCAATCAAAACTAGTTTAGGGGATTTAAAACTAATTCTAACTGTTAATTCTAACTTTGTTCTGTCCAATCTGAAGTCATCCTTCAGAAAGGTCCACTGATGTGGAGTGTTTGAGTTTGGGGTCAGTTCAGAAGTGTGGATCAGATTATAAACACTGTTTCCTTTGGCCCATCATTATGTTCCCAGTGAGGGAGTTGACCCACACCCTCAGGTTCACCTGTGACATCTTCCTGTAGTGCTGTAATGGCAGCCTAGTGTAGCCTAGTGGCTGAAGTGCTGGACTGAGTCCTGGAAGGTTGGCGGTTCAAGCCCCTGGGTAGCCAGAGTCAGATCAGTCCAATCAACGGTGAGTCACTTTGGATAAGAGCATGAGCAAAATCACGAAGCTAACGATTGCTGTATTGTAACATTTAGCGCTATAGTTGTATTTATCGGGCAGTGGCGTGTTGTCTGTTGGACGACCGACGCTCAGTAGTTGTTGATTGATTTTTGGGCGAGTCATTACCTCTATGGAAAGACAGATAACAGAAACGCTAGCAATGGGCATACAGTCTCGCCAGCTGTATTCAGACTCCAGTGTCGGACCGAACACCTGCTGTAATCAGGAGATGTTGAGTGACGGGTGTTTGACAGGTGCGCCTGCCGCGGGGTGCGGAGGCGGGCGCGGGACGAGGCCACCTGCGCTCGGCCGACGCCGTCGTTAAAGAGGCGCACCTGCTGAGCGCAGACAGACAGGTACGACACCTGCGCTCGCTCAGCGCTAGCGTGAGCCGCCGGCCGCGCGCGATAAGAAAAGTCACGGGCGGTTTCTCGCCGCGGCGCGGGCAGCTCTTCGGAGGATCAGACGCCGGCGGACATTTTGAGGAGCAGGTCTCGGCGCCGCGGCCTCCCTCTCGAGCAGCCCTCCTCCGCTCCTCCGCCTCATTAAAATGGCGTTACGCGCCGCGCTTACACTTGATCTATTTTGAGCCGCAAACTTTCCCCCGGCCCAGACGCCGAGCGCCCGATCGGGGCTTGAAAGAAATTAATTGTATCCTAGCAACAGGAGTCAAAATGTTACTAAGCAACAGCGTTTTACTGTACGCGGGGACCGTGGCGGGCAGCTCGAGATGAGAAGCGGGAACTTCGGGGGAGAGACAGCCGTGCGATTGTCGGAGAGGTGCGGAGAGGTGCATATATGCGGGGGTGTAGATATTAGCTTTAGTGTAGTGTGGCAGCAGGAGTTAATTACAGTGATGCATCTCCACACCGTGCCCCAGACAAGAGAGATACTGCCCTCTCTCACCTCGCTGTCTCCACCACTCTTCTGGGGCTCTCTCTTTCTCATTCTCTCATTCCCTCTCATTTGCTGTCTCTCTCTCTCATTCTCTCATTCTCACTCATTCCCTGTCTCTCTCACTCTCTCTTGTCTCTGTGTCTCATACTCTTTCTCTCTCTCTCGCTCTCTCTCTCTCTCTCAGTTTAATTCTTTATGCTACACAGGAATTAATGCCATTTCCCAAATGATCACATTAAGTTGCAAGGGGAGAAAACACACATTGAAGGACTCTCCCTTTCCCCAGACACATAAACGCAGACATGTGCGCACACACACACACACACACACACGCACATACACATGCCACAGACACACACACACACACACACACACACACATATACACATACCACACATGCACAGACATACATACACACACATACACACACATACACAAACATGCACACACGGCCATACCACACATGCACATACACGCGCACATATACACAAGCACACACCTCCCAATTCAATTTGCATTCACTTTTATTGGCATGACATACATTCATGTCGCCAGAGTCTGTGTGTAGAAACCATTGCTGTGGCTGCAGTGTTCAGTGCAGTGTTATTGATTTATATGACAATAAATAATAAGTGGGAACTACTGCTGACAACACACGTATACTGTATAATATTTACAGTTATTACATAGACTAATACGTAAGAAGACTAATAATAACGACATTGGCTCAGGAGGTAAGAGCAGTCGTCTGGCAGTCAGAGGGTTGCCGGTTCGATCCCACCCTGGGTGTGTCAAAGTGTCCCTGAGCAAGACACCTTACCCCCAAATGCTCCTGACGAGCTTTGCATGGCAGCCAATTGCTGTTGGTGTATGAATGGGTGAATGAGAAGCATCAACTGCACAGCACTTTGGATAAAGGTGCTGTATAAATGCCATCCATTTACCATTCACAGCAGTATTGGTAAAGAGAGAAGATAAAGCTGTTACACTAGACACCTGGAGTGTCTATGGTGCAGTTTTGGTGATGTTTTGTGGAAGTGTGACACACCTAAAGATTTTACAGAGTCCTTGAGTTCATAGAGGTGAACACCTCGCTCTCAAAGAAGGGTTGTGTGATCTTTGTTAAAAAAAATACTAACTAATATATGCAATGTGTGGCAACAAAGGTATCCCCCTGAATGAACACTCTGAAATCAAGTGACAGTGGAGGTAAATTTTTATCCTTCAAGGATCAAATTTCCCGAATGTAGCCTTTGTACAGTATCGTACAAATGAATTATATATGGCTGGCATTTGTACCTTTATTTCTGAGAGTGTAGGTACTGTATTCCACAGACCCAAGGGAGGAATGTGTGGTAAAGACACTGGCAATGGCATAACAACATAACATAACATACAGTAATATAACATAACATGACATAGTAACATAACATACAGTAATATAACATGACATGACATAACAACATAACATAACATACAGTAATATAACATAACATGACATAACAACATGACATAACAACATAACATAACATACAGTAATATAACATAGCATGACATAACAACATAACATAACACAGTAATATAACATAACATGACATTACAACATAACATACAGTAATATGACATGACATGACATAAGATAACAACATAACATACATTAATGTAACATAACATAACATACAGTAATATAACACAACATAACATACTGTAATGTAACATAACATAACATACAGTAATATAACATAACATAACATACAGTAATGTAACATAACACACAGTGATATAACATAACATGACATAAGATAATAACATAACATACTGTAAGATAACATAAAATTACATACAGTAATATAACATAACATAAGGCTAAATTGTATCTAGCACCGTATCAAGCCTGGTCTTAAAAACCTCCAGTGTCTCTGCCTCCAGTATATGTCCTGGCAAGCTATTCCATACAGTGACCACTCTCTGTGTGAAAAGATGCTTTCTAATATCTGTGCAGAATTCATCCTTTGCAAATATAACATAACATAAGATGCATGCATTAAAATGGAGCTATAGAACAACCCAAAAACAGACCTTGTCAAATAGCTTACCCTTTGTTAGCGTTAGCTGACCCAGCATTAGCAATAGCTTACCCCTGCATTAGCGCTAGCTAACCCAGCAAATGTGCGTTGTACTGTGTGTGTGTTTGTGTGTAGTGTGTGTGTGTGTGTGTGTATGTGTGAATTAGGGGGGTTGTGGGGGCGAGGGTAAGAATAATACCAGCTCTCCCCTAAAAAACCACTAACAACAGCAGCATCTGAATCATAATTGTGGGTTGCTGTCTTATCCTGGCAATTTTAATCATGCAGATAATTTATTTTTTATTTTTCAAAATTACGGACACAAGGTCGGGCGTGCAGTGACGACAGGCCTGTTTGTCCTCCGCATGGTGGGCAGAACACATCTGTTTCAGCACAATGCCCTGCCTACGTAAACCCCCCCAATCCAGTCCAATTTCTCCCCAAAAAGACAAACCACACCCCCGCCCACTACAGCACACAGAGCAGCTGCCTCCAGTGTCACACCTTTAAAAGGTCATTATGCTATATTTTCATTATATTTTTCAGAAACTCCATATATGTGCAGTATACACTCTGTGAGTTGAGTTGAGTTGTGTTTATTAGGTATTTACTAGACTTATTTTTTAGGCTGTAGCCTACCCACTTATAGGTTTGATGCGTTGTGTATTCAGGGATGCTCTTCTGCATACCACTGTTGTAATGTGTGGTTATTTGCATTACTGTCACCTTCCTGTCAGCTTTGACCAGTCTGGCCATTCTCCTCTGATGTCTCTCATTAACAAGGTGTTTCTGTCTGAGAACTGCTCCTCACTGGATTTTTATTTTTTTTTGCACCATCCTTTGCAAACTCTAGAGACAAGTGTGCTTGAAAGTCACTCAGATCACATTCCCCCCCCCCCCATTCTGATGGTTGACATGAACATTAACTGAAGCTCCTGACTCGTATTTACATCATTGTATGCATTGCACTGCTGCCACACAATTGGCTGATTAGATAATCGCATGAATAAGTTGGTGTAATAAAGTTAAAAAATGTTCCTAATAAAGTGCTTGGTGAGTGGACTAGATGGGTGATGCGCGGCAGCCATTTTGTGCCAGAACACTCACCACTCACCAGCTGAGGTGGAGAAGGAGAGGACGGTATATTTCACTTCCCAAACGGGCTGTAGAGTCTATTTGGCCAATAGGGGGCAGCACTGCAGGAACGTTCATTTTACCCAAGCCCTATAAAGACAGGATGAAATGGAGGTTAGAGCAGCACTAGCTTCCGAGATATGGCGTATGTATACGTGTATACACGAGTGGAACAGATCTCTCGGGGAGATATTGAAGGGCGGGGAATTGGTCTGACTGACATCAAATGAGGATGCGCGCCACTGTGTGAAAAGTATTTTGATTGGAGGGAAAATTTGCAGTCATTTGATCAACATACATGCAATATAAAATCTTGTTTTCCAGGAAGTGAATGGAAATAAACATAGGTGGGAAAACATACTGTGCATTGCAATATTATATCTTTTTTGGAATATATAAGTAGTGTTCGTATGGTTTTGACAGATGAAATTGAGGAAAAAGTGAATTTTGATTTCAGCGTCTTAAATCCTTGCAGTGTTTCATCTCCCACATGATGCCCCATCTCCCTCCCAGTCCAGCGTTGAATTAAAGCCCTGTTTTTCTCCTTTTTATGGGAGATCGGTATTGCATGACATGCATTCTGGGAGCTAATCGGATCACATGCTCTGTGGAAACTGCATTTTACTCAATGTAAAGCTTTCAGCTTTCAAATCTTCCTCTTTTAAAAGCTTTTTTCTCCCTGACGGTGGTATAATGAAATTAACATTGTCTATTCTCTATCTTCCTCCCCCTCTCTCTGTCTATTTTTTATCTCTCTGTCTCTTTCCCTCTCTCACTCTCTCCCTCTCTCCCCCTCTCTCCTTTTCTCTCTCCCTCTGCCTCTCTCTCCCCATCTCTCTCCCTCTCACCCTCTCTCTCATCCTCTCTCTCCCTCTCTCTTCTTCTCTCTCCCTCTCTCTCCTTCTCTCTCCCTCTCTCACTCTCTCCCTCTCTCCCCCTCTCTCTCCCTCTCTTCCCCTCTCTTTCTCCCTTTCTCTCTCCCCATCTCTCTCCCTCCCACCTCTCTCCCCCTCCCTCTCCCTCTCTCTCCCCCCCTCTCTCTCCCTCCCACCTCTCTCCCCCTCTCTCTCCCTCTCTCTCCCTCCCACCTCTCTCCCCCTCTCTCTCCTTCTCTCTCCCCCCTCTCTCTCCCTCTCCCTCTCTCTCCCCCCTCTCGCCCCCTCTCTCTCCCTTTCTCTCTCACCTTCTCTCCCCCCTCTCTCTCCCCATCTCTCTCCCTCTCTCCCTCTCTCTCTCATCCCCCTCTCCCCCTCTCTCTCTCTCTCTCTCTCTCTCTGTTGTGACTGTGGGAGAGGGAAGTTGGCCAGTGGGGGGTGAAGCTTTGGGGGAAGTGGTTCTGAGGGTGGGGAGTGTGGGAAGTGGATTGCGGTTCAAAGTAAAACGCTGAGTTCAAAGGACGCTGACAGGTCACACATAATCCCTATTGGACTCTGAGTATAAAACGTATAAAACTCACCTTGAGTTTGCACTGAACATTTCACTTCATGGAGAACTCCATCATGTAACTGAATCAGTTTTTGTTGGTGGGGGAGGTTGCCAAAAATGGCACTTAGTTGCTTGTCTGAAAGTGGCGTACCTTTAACCAACCTGGAGCTTAGACCCAGAGCCTAGGCACTGCAGGTTTACGTCGGCTGTTTTACAGCAAACGTCCTGTAACCTCCACCTTCATTCCTGCCACCATCTTAGGCACTCACAGTGCACCTTTCACAGCTCCTTTAACCAGTGAGAGGTGCACATTTCCTTCTGCAAACTGGCTGCCATCTTCTTAAAGAGCATCAACCATGACACCAAGGGAGTGGTTTACGAAATTCATAATGTTTTGGACAAATCTGAAAAATACCATTTTTTTGTAACTCTCTCCAGGTCTACGAACGAGGGTCCAATGTGGAGCAGTTTGTGACCCGCTTCCTGTTGAAGGAGTCGGCCAATCAGATCCAGTCCCTGCTGAACTCTGTGGAAAGCGCTGTGGATGCCATCGACGAACAGCACAGCCAATCAGGGTGAGCTTTGCATCGTCCGGAGGCGGGACTACTGAGCCGCGTTCCTGCCGTTTAATTGGCCGGGCACTTGTCCTGTATTGGCTGCTTCATCATGTGGAATTAGTCTGGAAAAGTGTCGCTTTGTTGTTGGGTATCGCGTCGGCCATCTTCTCTCTCGAACGACAACAGCAGCGTCGGTGGAGTTGGGCGCAGGGCGGATGACTGTCATACTTTCCTCTTCAGTATCTCACTGTGACAAAGAAGAAATAATTAATCTCTCTGATTGCTAATGAAGGATTAGTGTGATAATTAATTCACACCTTCACCCATTTATTCCCCCCGCCCCCCTACCCTCGGGTGCTTTTTTATTCCCTCCTCCCCCCTTTGTTTTTTTCCACTTTCTAGGTACCATGACTTTACACAGTTTTGCCATAGCAACGGTGACAAATTGCGTCAACTGTCATAGCAAAACTCTGCAGCGCACAGCGTTACTAATCGTAAGAACGGCTGGATGTGGCTCAGACCTAAATCTGGAAACTCTCTCAACCTACCCCGTCCTCTCTCTCTCCTTCCCCCACCATCAGGATATTTTGTTACAGGATATCAAAATGTCCTGATCGTGGATTTACAATAGGATTTACAATCACATTGTCACAAAGTGCTAAAGTCCCCCCTCTCTCCCCCTCTCTTCCTCCCCCCTCTCTCCCCCTCCCTCCCCTCTCTGTCTCTCTCTCCCCCTCCCCCTCTCCCCCACCCCCCCTCTCGCCCCCTCCCTCTCTCTTTCCCTCTCTTTCTCCCCCTCTGTTCCTCTCTCCCTATCCCCTCACCCCTCTCTCTCCCTCCCTCCCCCTCTCCCTCCCCCCTCCCTCTCCCCCCACCCCCTCTCCCCCCTCTCTCTCCCTCTCCCCTCCTCTCTCTCTCCCTTTCTCCCCCCCTCTCTCTCTCCCTCTCCCCCCACCCCCTCTCCTCCCTCTCTCTCCCCCCCTCTCTCCCTCTCTCTCCCCCCTCTCTCTCTCCCTCTCCCCCCCTCTCTCCCTCTCCCCCCGCCCCCTCTCTCTCCCTCTCTCCCCCCTCTCTCTCCCTCTCTCCCCCCTCTCTCTCTCTCCCTCTCGCTCCCCTCTCTCTCTCCCCCCCTCTCTCTCCCCTCTCTCTCCCCTCTCTCTCCCTCTCTCCCCCCTCTCTCTCTCTCCCTCTCTCTCCCCACTCTCTCCCCCCCCCCTCTCTCTCTCTCTCTCTCAGGCCGTACCCCAGTAAGACCAGCCCGCGTGTGCCAGACACTCGCTACGCGCCACCGGTGCCGGACTACCCCCCCAATAACCGGGTCAGCGCCAGAGAGAGTGTGAGGAACATCAGCACCGCCACAGGTCAGCTCCTCCCTCCCACCTTGTGACAGGTCTGTGTGGCCAATCAGCTGCAGGGAGAGTGAACGGCACACACACAAACTCAAAGCCCAAAACCCAGGCCTTTAGTGTAGTGGCTAAGCTACATGACTGGGCCCCAGATGGTTTTTGGTTCAAGCCCCAGTGTAGTCTGGATAAACTCTGTTGGGCAGCTGTTGGACCCTTGAGCAAGGCAACCCAGATTGCTCCAGGGGGCATTGTCCCCTGCTTAGTCTAATCAACCGTAAGTGACTTTGGATAAAGGTGTCTGCTAAATGACTGTAATGTCATTTGTTGGCTCAAACAGATCAAGCTGTGATAGGATGTGCTTTTGTTAAGGGCCTGATGAGATGAAGGCAACAGAAGCTGAGCCCATCGCATGCATGTGCACAAGAACAGCTGCTGTCCGCGGTCCTGTAGGCCTCCCTGTCTGTAGAGGGAACAGGCACAGCTGCTGTCCAAGTACCAGTAGGCCTGGACAGCGCATTGAAAACCATTAATTGGGAATGCAGTGTGTGTGGCTGTCAGGCTTATATAACTCTTCTAGTTCCATTCGCGTGGAATACAATTGCTAAGTTTTCTAAGGCGCACTGGTCAACAATTATCCGTGACGGAAACACGACAGACTGATAAAATATCTTCAGTTTCAAGCGCAAGTAGAGAGCTTGCGTCATCCTCGGTGTGCTGTCAGAATTTCAAGGCTCTGTGAGAAATGAAAAGTTTATTCAAAACGGCGCACCATTGAAACAAATTCAATGTTTCGCAGTAATGAGGAAGTTTTTCCTCACTCATGTCTCCAAAACATTTTGGTGATATTTTTCAGAAGCACTGTATGTGTGACTGTGGGGTGCACAGCATGTATAACACACAATGTGTCCTTGTGACACTTGACAAATGCCACTCAATAAAAGCAAGTTAACGTAGGCCGCCTAACATTCTCACGGGGACAATTATCTACTGTTATCTATTAAGTGTTACATTACCTACTGTAGCCGTATACTAATAGCAATATGCACTTAGTGTGTGGCAGTGACATACTATAAGAGCCAAATGAATCTATTTTAAGCCTCTCTGATGATTTCTGGCCAGTTTATTATTTGTTTCTGGTGTCCGATCACAGTGATGGAGCACCGAGTGTAAAATGGAGGGCAGGATCCAGCACTGCTGCCGTCTGCACGCGTGGATTAGTAATGTTTGCTTTTCATTGACATTTCCCAGCAGCGCTCCTGCGTGGAGCTCGTCCTCGCTCATCGTTTCAGTTAAACAGGTCTACATTAATATTTCAGCAAACAGCCGTAGCTGTTTTAATGGGGCCGCGGGTAATCTCTCTGTTTTGAATGCGGAATAATTCTGCATGAATTCACGCTCCAGGCAGTAGTTCCGCAAACGGAGAGATGCTCTTCTGTGAGAGAGAGAGAGAGAGAGAGAGAGAGAGGGAGAAGAGCATGATTCTCTTTGAAGCTCAGCTGTGATTTCATTTCATCGCCCTGTCTCTTTCAGCTACTTTCACTCTTGCCCTCCTCTCTTTTCTCCCTTTCTCTCTCTCAATCCTTCTCTTCTAAATTTCTTTCTCGCTAATTCTTACTCTTCGACATATGGAATGTGGGTAAAAGGAAAACCTTGCTCAGAATGTGTTGTATGCAGTGCTGGCTGCGGTGAGAAATGAATATGAAAACTAAGAGCAGACTGCGTGTGGCATGTGGCCAGAATAAGCCCTTTTGACATTAATAGCTTAGTTTATTGAGTATATATTTTCAAGCTTACATTGAATCTGAACCTCTCACCCAGTCACTGTGCTTCCAACTGGCCTACTGCAGTACATTATGACATCATTGTGACCTCACATTTAGGCATTATCGGACCCTTCGACCCGAGCAGGATTATCATCCACAGTGACAGAACGTGTGCTGGATGAAGCCGTCGTAGCAACCAGCCCCTGAACCTCAAAGCCCACAGTAACGGTCTGAGGGAAGAGCGAAATGAGCCCAGAGCTCGCACACAAAGAACGCCTCTTTGAACCGTTAAAAGTTGCTGTCGTACGCAGATCCGGCCTTGAGATAAGCAGGCAGACTTTGTTCTTTCTGTCATTTATAAGTTGAGAAAAGTCTCCCCCACCTCTCTCTTTCTCTTACTGTACTTCTCTCTCCCTCTCTCTCACGCTCTCTCTTTCTCTCTCCCTCTCTCTCACGCTCTCTCTTTCTCTCTCCCTCTCTCTCTCGCTCTCTGCTGAGTCAGTCGGAGGACCATGTATTACCTATCAGGACCCGGAGGGGGGGGGACTCAGTAGTCCTCTCCTCTAGTCTCTAAGCAATAAGTCTCTCGCCTGTAATAAAGTTGTAGTAGCATTGTAATAGAGGTGTAATAGTTCTGTAGTAAGGGATCGTGTCAAGTCGAATCTCATTTGTTCCCCCATGCAGTCCATCAAAAAGAAACAGTGGAAAATGAGAACATAGTAAATGAGTGCAGGTTTTTCTCTCTGGGTAGTGGCACGTCTCTCCCTTCTTGCTGCTATTTTAACTTCATAACCCTTACCCTAACCTAAACCCTAACCCTTAACCTCCTAACCCCAACCCTTCCTGCTCCGAACAAACATTGGGGACAGAAAACCAGTGCCTCACACAGCTACTATAAAGATGAATGGGCTAGCTCTCCACAGCCAGAACAATACAAACTGATCTTAGGCACTGAGCAAGCTAGGCTTCATAAGTATCCAAATATCAGTCTCCTCTTTCCATTACATGTGCGTAAAGTTCTGTGTGCTCCAGCTATCCTTATTTAGTGTATTTACTGGTCTTTGTAGCAGCACACTGTAAAAAAAGATTCTTGTTTCAACTTTCAAAAGTTAGTACCTGAGCTACCTTAACATCTTCAGTGAACATGAGAAGTTGTTGACATTAATTAGTGCTAATTTTAAGGCAGCCTGGCACAATTATTTTTTAAAGTTGAAAACAAATACTGCAGCAGGCATGTAACTGCAGGCAATTTTTCCACTGGCCTGTACACACGTGACCATAGAAGGCCTGATTCCTGGTCTGATTTTTTCATTTGGGTTGGCATTTCAGTGACAGGGATAGGGGGACCAGAGTACTTACTCAGCATCTCATTCCAGGCTGTGACAGGATATAGTCATGTTAATTACATAGTAATGAAACTGAAATTACCCAGTAATCAGCTTACAGAGTGGTCAGCTTAATATTTGTGAAGAGTTCCTCAGCCACAGGGTTAGGGGAGTGTTGGTAATCTCCTGTGAAGACTCCTCTACAGCTGCATCACCAATCTCTTATTTATTATTTCTATTCAATTTCAATGTTATTTGTTTCACACTTCTTACAGAAGACAGTCACAAAGACACCAAACAGAGTCGCAGAAGAGCGAACACCAGACCTGAACCCCCAAAATAGCAAGCGAGTGAGCGAGTGAGATAAAAATAAATCCATAAAATAAAACCCTCAAACAGCGGGGAGAAAACCCCCTCCCCTCATGGGACGAAATGTGGAGAGGAACCCGCCTATAGTGGGGGAGTACATCCTCCGCTGGCCGGCGAGGCTACAACAAATATAACAATGTCTTAACAAATAGAACTGGGTGGACAGATTTAGTTAGTTAATATCCGTAAGTCCATAGGAGGGGAAAAACAGGAAACCGTTTAGAGAGGCATGGTGATGCGTCAGCAGCTCCAGGATGTGTGGATGTGGACCAGGCTGTAGCGGTCTATAACCTCCTGGGGGAGGGCTGGAGGACTGGCGGGGGGTGGGGGGGTGGTGTGAGCTGAGGGCAGGGCCCAGGAAAGACAGAAACAAAAGAAGAAGAAGGTGAGGCTCTAAGATTTCACACGGAGAGTGGAGGAGCCCGGGTGCTCAGGTGCGTGGAAGCTGAGCGGAGGAGACGTCTAAATTTAGTGCTGCAATGTGACAGGCTGGTCTCTCATCGGAGGGAGGGAGACGGCGCTGTCGACGCAGAGATGAGAAGAACCGCCCTTCAGCTCCGCAGCACGACGCCTGGCGCCAAGCCCGTCTTTTCTTCTTCTTTAATTTTTCCTGACTAAAGGCGAGTCGTTGAGTCCTGTGCTCATCTCTCCTGCTCCAGAGACACACGTGTGGTAATGGTGAATGGACTGCATTCATGCTGTTATCCAAAATGCTTCACAATGAATGCCTCTCATTCACCCATTCACAGACACACCTTACAGTGAAAGGCTGTCCATTTATTATTTACACACGTGTGTCAGACATTATTACAGGGTGAATCTATTTTGTGCAAGTGCTGATTTTATAAAAGTAGATGTTAAGGGTCTGGGGTGTTTGGGGTGTTCCCTCCGAGTTGTGGACCCCAGGGGCTATATGCAGTGTGTGTGTGTGAGTGTGTGTTTATGGTGTGTGAGTGTGTATGTGTGTATGGTGTGTGAGTGTGTATGTGTGTATGGTGTGTGTGTGTGTGTGTGTGTGTGTGTGTGGGTGTGTGTGTGAATGTGTGTGGGTGTGTGTGTGTGTATGTGGGTATGATGTGTGTGTGTATGGTGTGTGAGTGTGTGTGTGCGAGTGTGTATGTGTGTGTGAGTGTTTGTGGATGGTGTGTGTATGTGGGTGTGTGTGTGTATGGTGTGTATGTGTATGTGAGTGTGTGTGTATGTGTATGTGTATGTGTATGTGTGTGTGAGTGTGTGTGTGTGTGTGTGTGAGTGTGTGTGTATGGTGTGTGTGTGAGTGTGTGTGTATGGTGTGTGTATGTGGGTGTGTGTGTATGGTGTGTGTGTGTGTGTGTGGGGGGGGGGGGTTAACACATCTGTCTCTGCGTATGCTCCCATGACTGATGGAGCTTTGATACACACTGGCTGAGAGCCATTAATCTGTCAGCCATCCACCAACTCTGTCCTGGCATTCCTGTCTCTGCCTTTCTCCCTCTATCGCTCTCACATTCTCCCACCCGCTCTTCCTTCCGTCTTTCTCTCCCCCTCTCTCTTTATCTCTTTCCCGTTGATTCTCCCTGATTTCTCATTCTTCTCTCTTCCCTTCTTTCATATTCTTTTTCTACTTCTTTTGTTTCCCAGTTCTTCACTCTCTCTGTTCACTCGCTCTTTGACATGAGCTTCACAGCCACACGCTGGATCCCCACGGCCCTGCCTGCACTTTTAGCCCATTTTATCTCCTTTTCTTCCACAAATCAGCTGCTAGAGTCAGCAGTCTGTTCTACTTGGGCCAGCATCACGAACAGTAGATCCGCTGTGTAAATTCAGTCCATTTACCGTATTTTGGCTTCTTTGTTGTATTGGTAAATATTGTGAAAGCACGCTGCAGTACATTAATAGAGTTAAACAGTAAACACGTATCGCTGCTGGCTGATCTAGAGGGGGTTCACTGTGCTGGGAAGGTTCCCAGAACTCCCGCCCCCTCCCCGTGTCTCCGCGTGAGCCCGCTTGTGGTGTTTACGTGCCCGCCGATCTTCCGTGTTCGGCCGCGGAGCCTCCGTATCTTGGGCAGAGTGTTCCGGCGGGCCGCAGGCGGCTTGGCGTCTCGTTGCGTTTGGGCTAGCAGCGCTCTCCACCGGGACGGGTTCTCGTGGACGGGGGCGGGGCACCTGCCGGGTCCAGAGCCAAGTTAGAACAGACGTGCGAGTCAGCGGAGACGCTCCGCTCCATCTCCATGGTTACAGCGGCTGTGTGTCTTTGTGATGCACGCTCTCACACTCACACACACTCGTAGGCAAACACACACACACACACACACACACACATACAAGCAGGAGCATGCACACACACACACACACGCACACAGGAGCATGAACACACACACACACACATATACACGCACGAGCATGCACACACACACACATACACGCACGCACACACACACACACACACATGCACATACACACACATACACGCAGGGGCATGCACACACACATGCACATACACACACATACACGCAGGGGCATGCACACACACACAAACGCACGCAGGAGCATGAAAACACACACATATATGCACGAGCATGCACACACACACACACGCACATACACACACATACAAGCAGGGGCATGCACACACACACACATACACGCAGGAGCATGTACACACACACACACATGCTATTTGGATGTTTTGTTTTCACATGTGAAAATTGTTGTTCACGTTTGAAAAAGTCAGTCACAGTCAGAACATGCGGAATTTCTTCTGATTTCATGTCACATTGCTTGTCTTTGCATGTGAATACTTCAGTCACATGTGAAAATGTTCAATTCACATGTGAAACTGTGATGTCCAAATGCAAAAAAGGCATGTACACATACACATACGCGTTGTAAAACCCCACAGCTAACCCAATGACGGAATTTAGCGGGGGCCGAAGGGGGATTTGCGTGCTTCTCCTTCTGGCGTTGCTGGGAGAACATTAGTTGGGTTAATTATTATCCTCCGTACAAGAACAGAGCACAATTATGTTTAAGAATATACCGGGTCCGTTGCCATGGGTCGGATATGGATTGACCTGCCCCATATCCCGCTTATAGCTGGCCAGAAACGGATCAGTACAATTCTTAATATTCTCCGTTCTCAAACGGGGCCGTATTGTACGCTTAGTGGTTACTATAGTTTTACTCGTTTATCTGACTAAAATATAATTTAGAAATTTGGGTTTGCAACTTACGCGGACCTCGGGAGTGATTACATTCGACTTGTACCTGCGCCACCATTACTCAATAGATGCTCCCGGGATTAGCATTACTGCTGAAATCTCAGTTTGGTGGAGAACTCAGAGGCTGAGGGTCCAATCAACGCAATACATGCAAACCTGCCATGATATTTGCGAGCCCAGGTCAGCGTAGCATTGTCTGGGCTCCTTAGAGCTAATTTGGCAGGAACCAGCCGTAACGCCCATGGGTTCCCTTCGCACCAGATTACAAGAGCCTTGCGTCGCCCGACCCTTTAAGGGACAGAAATTGCTGGCCTCACAACTTAGAACTATCACAGGTGTACCGCCCCGCCGATCGGTCGGTCTTTTGGCCACCATTTCCCCCTGAGTATTTCAGTTGTAATTTAGGCTGAAAAGATACAAGATGAATTAGAGTCATGGAGATCACGCAAGTTACAAGCGAAATAGTTTATTTGCAGACAGGTAGGCAGTTAACGTAGAATATCACAATCAAGTATAAAATACACAAATTAAGAATAGAGATAGAGTAAATAATCATACCTAGCCTGCTTGGACTACACACAAACACAGAGTATAGAATATGCCGTGTGGAAAGTCGAATACGATCTTCCTGCTACTTACATACACGTACAATATGCTGTGTGGGAAGTCGAATACGATCTTCCACTGCTACACATACATACATACATACATACATACATACATACACAAGACATGTTGTGTGGGAAGTCGAATACGATCTTCCCAGATTGGTCTGTCTCCCTTGCTTTTATGCCAAATCATACGTTTGAAACCAGGCGGCAGTGCCATAAATCAACCTGGAGGGGTGGTCAAATCTGGAATTTAGACCCCCACCGTTGGGGTTTGTTGAGTAGGGAAAATGAGATGATTACCAGGAGAGGACGTGTAGGTTTTCCCTTGGGATACTGAAACTATAGTTTATTAAATTCCATTTGGTATGAAATGTATCTCATCCGATTCCTTGATTTTATCAGATCACATCCATACCAAACAGATTACCCTTATGTTTTATTATGTTGCAGTTATCATGAAACTTCCCTCCTGATTATCCATTTTACATGCAATTCCTGTTACCATTACATAAGACTTAATGCAATAATACAAGGATCACATGGGCAATGTTTTCAAGGTGTTACCGGGTCTATTTACTATCTTAATAGCAGTTTTGAATATTTAATCTAAGAGAGCAGTCACCGGTGTAATGACAGCAGTGCCCAAATGAGGGCACTGTGGCATTGTCCGGAGTCTTCCCCCTTGGAAGTGACCAGGTATGGGGTCACAGGGAGGTCACCAATGTTCGGGAGGATTCTTTTCCCATGACCCAACTGGCCTTGGACCACTCATACATCTTAACTCCCCAACAGGTAGTCTAAACAACATTGAAACCCCAGCTCTCAGGCCCCTCACACATGGCAGCCCTTCCTGACCTTAACCACTATGCTACAGGCCACCCCATCATATCTATGAATGCTGTAGTTGGGAGTTTTCATGATAACTGCATTATGCTGTAAATATGTCTTTGTGCCTCTCATGGTAATATACCTTTTGGATAAACCTGATTTGGGTGAATGAAAGGAAAGGAGACATTCCAGACTGTTTGGTTTCTTTTCCTTATCTCCGAAATCCAGGCCTTGACCCTAAAAGTGAGTCACCCATCTATAATTTACAGCCAGGCCCACCCGGCAGGGGGCTAAAACACATGGCTTCTACAGAGACAACGTTTGCCCAGTTTCCCCTCGGCTCCTGAATGGTTGTGATATCAAAGGTAGACTGTTACAAAAACTAGACCATTACACCAGTCGCACTGAACCAATCAGAATAACACCAAACATCAACATATTCTGACCTGGGATGATCATGAAACATCTTTATACCATCTCCAGTACTCCTGTACTCAAATCCTGTAGGAATGTGAGAAAAGGGGGGCCCCCAGGGCCTAAGAAGGTGCCTCTAAGAATCCTTCTCTAGCTCTCCCCCACAGGCATGTGTGCCAACGGTGGGGGCTAACAATGTATGCTCCAGGAGAGGGAAGTCAGCAAGCTGACCAGCGCATGAGACCAAATGTTACTTATGACTGGCTTACAGCGTACAAGTACACATATCCTACAGATGCACCCTACAGACGCACGCACACACCATAGATACAAACCTGCACACACACGCACACACACACACAGTGCCATCTCCGTAGACTAATTGGCTTGCCACCACACATGGTAATGATGTCACAGAGCCGGAAATGCTTTTTCATCACTAATTGGGTATCTGTCATGATACATCTGTCATGGAAGAGGAAGAAGAATTTTAAGGTTTAGTTTTATTTAGTTATTCCCCATATTTCACCATGACGGCACTTTACAGGGCACAGCGTTCGCTCTGGCTCCTGTTCGCGAGTCTGTTGACCTTCGCTGAGCAGCTCAAATGTTTTTTTGTTTGTTTTTTGAAATCCTTTATTTAACCAGGGAAAGTCAGTTGGGAACATGGTCTCTTTTGTAAGGATGTCCTGGGAGAAATGCCAGAGAGAGAGAGAGAGAGAGAGAGAGCACTTGCACCCATCTCCAAGTAAGTGGCAGGATCCATGTTTCCACTGTCAGCTGAAAGCCTGAGGAAGCTACACCTTCAGCCTCAAACAACTCCAACATAAATCCAGTGTAACACCAACAATGCAACGTGACTCTAACGTAGCTCTGGCGTAACTGTAATGTAACTCTGACGTAACTGTACCATAACTCCGACATAATGGCAATGTAACACTAACGTAACTCCCTCCCGCCCCACACCTTTTCCCTGTTCCCGTTACGTAAAATAGCCCCACCCTTAACCGTGACTGAACGTCATGACCATACCTGACTCCAAAGGGAACTAAAGAGGGGCCAAAAGTGTGAGTTTTTCCCCCAAGAGTGCACACAAAAATGAAGCTCCACCAATGCTTTTGGAGTGTGCTGGCTAGCCCTGCCTCAGCATGGCCAGGGAAATAGGGCTACTGTTTCAGAAGCTACTGTTTTCCGACTGGGGCATCGCAAACGTAAAGATTGTGCAGCGAAACACTGCTCATTTGATGCATGCCACAAGCCTTTCACCCATCCATCCAGCCCTTACAGGTGCTGTAGACAGGAAATAAAAGCATGCGCAGCAGGAAATGACCTCAGGAGCACAGTGTTCAGTGCATGTCATTGTACAGTAAGTCAGAGAGACAAAAAACAGGGGTAACGCCCCTGGAGCAGGGTTTAAGGGCCTTGCTTAATGGCCAAATGGCGGGGTTCTTTTTTTCATTGTAGGGACCCAACTTAATCTCTCTAGACGCAGGCCGGTGTCCCTCTACAGTGGCCAGGGGAACACCCTACCTCGAGGCCATAGGCCACCATGCCGCCCTGTTCATGTCTGTAACGTCCACCTCTGCTGATTGGTTTTAATCTGCGTGGATTACGCTGTCATTGTCATTGGTTGGGCGGCAGGGGGAACCCTGGCCACTGTCTCTATGGATACGCAGTATCTGTATCAGACCTGCTGATTGGATGATGGGGTATCTGGTGTGTGCCAGCCAGCAGGACGCTGTTGGCTGTCGTTATCCTTGGCTTACATTGCTAAGGCTGTTGCACTATTGTTCAAGACACTAGGTTAGGTCACAGTGTCTGGCTGAGAAGACTGAACATTATACATTCAACTATCTCATGGAAAACAATATTGACAGTGAATAAACACCATTTAATGGAGGGAAAACTACTGTATATATTTGTATCAAAACTGCTAACTATAACCTCTTTTATGGGATGAGATCTTGCCATTATTCTGCATGACTTTGAGACTTTTAATACTTTCTTGAAAAAAGACCCACTGATATCCTGTAAAATCAGAGTTTTTTTGCCAAACATTACCATAAAAATTGTATTATCCGTTACAGTGTAATGTTGTTATGATTTTAAAGTCGTAATAGTGATGCTGTGTTCCTGGTGTCACACCATACAGAGTGTACCATAATGATGTGGGTACCATGATCATGTCATCCAGAGATACTCAATCTTATCCAGAAAGGGCTGGTGGGTGCAGGCTTTTGTGATCAAGCTCTTTTAACAGAGACTCTAGTGGCTGATGAGTAGACCCGGGCATGTAACTGCTTGGTTGGAACAGAAGCCAGCACCCACACTGGCCCTTTCTGCGTATGATTGCGGGCCCCTGATGTAGTCAACGCAGAAGAGGGAGCACTAACCTGTATCTGATTGGCCCTCTCAGGACCCGTGGAGGTGAGGAAGGAGGGGCTTGAGGCACAGATCAACCGCCTGGCCGAGCTGATTGGACGGCTGGAGAACAAGGTATGCCCGCCCCCTTTTCCCAACCAACCACAACATTCCTCCAATTCCCGGAAGGCCATGGCTGTCTCGTTCTCCTCTTTGTGCATATCGCGCACTCTCAATTTGTGTCTGCTTTTTAGACTTTTTTTAACCTACTTCTTGGAATAATTCTGGTCATAATTCACTCCAGGTCATCATTGCTGATTGTAATTCAATGCAGTCATAAATTTACCCTGGAAGTACAGTAATGTTCTCTTGGGGTACAAATGAGTACATTTTCCAAGCACAAAAAGGTACAGATTAATTATATATTGCTGGCTAGGCGTACAATTTTATCTACCTACTGCATAGGGCAGCGACAAGCATTACGCCCTTCTCAAAACCTTCTCAAAAAGTTAACCCCTTCCCATCGGGGGCAAAAGGGTCAGAATTCACGTAAATCAATGTCCTGCTTAATTACAAGTTATGTACAGGAAAAATAAGCAGACTAAAGGATCGCTACCGGAATACCTTCACAGGGCTGGCATGAGCAGAGCTGGAGCACTCAAATGCCTTTGCGTTTTTCACAACCTAGTCTGCCCGCTGAGCCACTGCACTTCCCCAACATACCAGAGGTGATGTACCTTTGAGGCAGAGAGTTTCTTGCTGGCTGTGTTTCACCCACCCCACAAGGCCTACGCTATTGTTCAATTCAACATCTTTATGGGCTTGGTTGGTTCTGGAATGCTCAGGCCTTCATTTGGGCAGTTGGGCATAGATGGACAGAGGGAGACAGAGTTAAACCAAGTTGAAACCAAGTTATCAATTTTGATTGACAATTGTGGAACAAATCCAATCTATTGCTGTCTTTATCTCTTTTTTCACGTGCTTCTCAATGTCTACAACCAACTACAACCACACGCACACACGCAAACATACACACACGTGCACATACCCCATCACACACACATGCACATACCAATGCAATATCACACACACACACACTCATTTACATTTACATTTACATTTTATTCATTTGGCAGACGCTTTTAATCCAAAGCGACTTACAAGTGCATAGGTTCTACCACAAGTCAAAGCATCACATCCAGAACTAGAAAAATACACCTGGACTGCTGTTCTAAACATATAGTCGTCATATAAGTGCAATATTTTATTTTATTTTATTTTTTTATTTTATTTTTTTTTTTTGGGGGGGGGGGGGGGGGGGTTAGACAGGGATAGGGGTATCAGAAGGGGGGGCGGGGTAAATCAGGAGGGGGGACTAAGGTAGAGTTTGAAGAGGTGTGTTTTGAGTCTGCGTCGAAATAGGGGGAGGGATTCTGCTGTCCTGACAGTGGTAGGCAAGTCATTCCACCACTGAGGAACCAGAACGGAAAACAGGCGTGAACGTGCAGCTCGACCGCCAGGTGCCCGTAGAGAGGGAATCGTAAGGCGACCAGAGCTGGCAGACCTGAGTGGTCTAGCTGGGGAGTAGGGAGTGATCAGGGATTGTATGTAATGTGGGGCAGTCCCCTTAGCAGCCTGAAATGCCAACACTAGGGCCTTGAATCGGAGCCCTGTGTTCCCAATCTCCCTCTTTCACCCACTATGGAAACTAACGTTGTGTTAAATATGTAAAATGTTCATTTATTAACCGCTACTATTGGTTGTGACACTGACTATTTGAGATCCATGCTGCCAAAGATTTCTGTGTGCCAAGCTGCTCTAGATGGGGGCATCCATCATGCTACAGGCCTAAATGGAACATATCTTAGATGGGACAAGGCCAGCGCTTTAGACCCTGGTTTTGTGTGTTTTGCGATGGTGTGTGCTTTGAGATGGGGCAGTTTCGGCTCGCAAGGGATACTATTGGCTCCTGTTTGCATAGGATAAAAGGTGATGAAAGCTATTTCTTAAACACAAAATTTGCATTAACAGTCATGTAGCTGAGGCTCTTACTCGGAGAGTTGTGCCTTGCCAGACAGCTTCGGCGTGTGTGTGTGATCCAGCAGGGCTTGGCACGTAGTGAAAATGAATCCTGCTGGCCAGGAGTTTCTGCTTTAAAAAACAAACAAAAAAAACAAAAAACACAATTCAGCCCTATGATACAGGGCTGCATTACGTCACATTGTGGACGGACTGGAACAATACAACAATGGTTATTTGGTTGATTGCCATTTATTGTGCTGGAACAAGGTCAAAGGTCCTCAACAGAAATCCCCAAGCTTCAACACACAGCAGTTCTCAAGGAAAAGGTCCCCGTTTTCAGGCTGGGCCATCAGGCGACTGTCACTGCAACCAGTACCATCACTGGTCGCAATGGCATTCGGTTTATACTTCATAAATTAATTGTATTTTAAATTAATTAAGGACTGTAGTCTGTCTGGCTTCAGAACTATGAACCCAAGCCACGGACGTTCCAATCAAATTCCTTATTTACTTTGGGGCAGGTTAAACAGAAGAAGGTCGACTGTGGGCAAACAGGTATATAGAAGGCCAGGCAGTTCATAAACGAGAATCCAGGCAGACGGCCGGTAACGAAGCAGACAGATATAACAAAGGAAATCTGATAAGTAGTCATGGTCACAGGCAGAGGGTCAATAACAGAAAGACAGTCCATACAGGCAGATAAACAGAAGCGAAATCCTGAGTCCCAAGAACAGTTGATCAGACACGAACCGACAGGAAATCCAAGATGCGGTAGTCGAAAACAAAACCGGTCAGAACACGGGAAGATCAGACAGGAAAACCCTTGGAGGACATTACAATCTGGCAAAGACTTAACAAAACAGACAGGTTTATATAGACCTGGAAGCAGGGCCTTATTATAAGATCAGGCGATGGGCCACAGCTGAAGTGCTCCAGGGGAGGATTGTCTCCTGCTTAGTCTAATCAACTGTACGTCGCTCTGGATAAGAGCATCTGCCAAATGCGACTAATGTAATGTAATGTAACCTCAGGGTATGGGACTGTTTTGGTAGACCCCAGGGTATGGGGCTGTTTTAATAGCCCCCAGGGTGGGGGTTGTTTTGGCAGACCCTGGCTCTGCTTGTGGAGTAAG
Organism: Conger conger; assembly: GCF_963514075.1. NCBI lineage: Eukaryota > Metazoa > Chordata > Actinopteri > Anguilliformes > Congridae > Conger > Conger conger. The sequence goes on along the minus strand of NC_083765.1, from coordinate 42,858,470 downwards.
AATATCTGGCGAGGCAGTTAAAACAACTCCCCAGAAGTGGAATTGTTACTACTACTAATAATAATAATAATAATAATAATAATAATAAAAATAAGAAGAAGAATTTGTTATTTAGCTGACACTTTCATCCAAAGCAACTTACAGTTCATTAGACTAAGAAGGGTAGGGTCTTGGTCAGGGGTACGACAGCTGCACAGAGCTTATCGTGGCTACACTGGGACTTGAACCACCAACCTTCCCAGTCATGTAGAGTACTGTGCAAAAGTTTTAGGCAGGTGTGAAAAAATGCTTTAAAGTAAGAATGCTTTCAAATATTGAAATGTTAATAGTTTATTTTAATCAATTAAGAAAATGTAAAGTGAGTGAACAGAAGAAAAATCTAAATCAAATCAATATTTGGTGTGATCACCCTTTGCCTTCAAACCAGCATCAATTCTTCTAGCTACACTTGCACAAAATAAGGGATTTTGTAGGCATATAGTCAGGTGTGTGATTAACCAATTCTTCAAACAGGAGCTAATGATCATCAAATTAATATGTAGGTTGAAACACAATAATTAACTGAAACAGAAACAGCTGTGTAGGAGGGTTAATACTGGGTGAGGAACAGCCAATGGAGGTTCCTTGCAAGTTTGGGGCTGCATTTCTGCAAATGGAGTTGGGGATTTGGTCAGAATTAATGCTGAAAAATACAGGCAGATACTTATCCATCATGCAATACCATCCGGGAAGCATCTGATTGGCCCCAAATTTATTCTGCAGCAGGACAACGACCCCAAACATACAGCCAATGTCATTAAGAACTATCTTCAGAGTAAAGAAGAACAAGGAGTCCTGGAAGTGATGGTATGGCCCCCACAGAGCCCTGATCTCAACATCATTGAGGTTGTCTGGGATTACATGAAGAGACAGAAGCATTTGAGGCTGCCTAAATCCACAGAAAAACTGTGGCTAGTTCTCCAAGACATTTGGAACAACCCACCTGCTGAGTTCCTTCAAAACCTGTGTGCCGAGAGGAATTGACTGTTTTGAAGGCAAAGGGTGGTCACACTAAATATTGATTTGATTTAGATTTTTTTTCTGTTCATTCACTTCTTCTGTTCATGCATTTTGTTAATTGATAAAAATAAGATATTAACATTTCTATTTTTGAAAGCATTCTTATTTTACAGAATTTTTTCACACCTGCCTAAAACATTTGTACAGTACTGTACCTTAGCCACTAAGCTAAAGACTGTCCCTATTCTGTTCAAGGAGAACAGCTACCGGCTGTTTTACATAGCCCTACACTAAAGAAAATGGTTCCAGTTGGAACCCTGTGATCCCATAGAGCACTGGTCTCCAACCATGGTTCTGGAGAGCTACTGGGTCTGCTGCTTTTCGCTGTTACTCTGCACTTAATTAATCAATTACAGCAGATGATTACACAGCTAACTCACCTCACCTGGTTACCTGGGTCTCAACAGGGTGCTGATTTTAAGGTGAAAACAAAAACAAACAGACCCAGTAGCTCTCCAGGACCAGGGTTGGTGACCTCTGCCATAGAGGAACCCTATCTAGTTAAAGGGTTCTTTGTCTGGCAAATTTGATCTTTGTATGGGAGTTGTCACACTTTGCCAATAAAGACAAGTGCCTTTGTAGTAATGAACTAGAAATTCTGAAGAAGATTTGGGAGTGCTGTCAGATTGTTATTTTGTTACCAAATAGGAAATGACATTTGCTCTGCTGCTTAGCACATTGTGCAGACCTTGAAAAGTAAAATAAACCACACTTTAAATTTAAAATATTTGACAGAGAAAATGATTTATTTTAGTAATGTATTGTGATACAGTACAGACGAATACAGAATGGTTCAGCAAAACATGGTGCATGAGAGCACATTATGATCTTCATGTTAATAATCAGTACTAACACACTGAGTGACTCTAAAGCATTCATTAGTCAGTGGCTATAAAGATACATTCACCTGAGCTCTCGGACATTACTGAAAAATATAAGGAAATTATTTAAGTGGCTAATTGATCAATACAATCAAATCCAAGCGTTTACAACAGTTTACAACAATTGATTATTTCGCTCAGATGCCATAGTTGATTGTTTTAAAACTACAGATGCAGATGTTTAGATGCCTTGGTTTATGGTTTAAAAACTATGGATGTAGATGTTCAGAACAGAATGTGGGTTACCTTCAGGACTTAAGCCATTTGGTGTAACTTTGTGAACCTTGGTAAATACATTTCAGTAGTGATGTTTAACCCTTGTAGTGTACATTCTGTATACTCCCCTTGTCAAAAATGAATTGAATTTTAAACCCCAAATCTATTTTTCATGAAGAGACAACCTGTCACTCATCACAAACTTTGTCATCAAATGTCAAGTTGATAAAATATCATTGAGGGGGTTTTCTCTGCTGTTAAACATAGTGGCAGGTCATTTTTGACCCTTAAGGCAACGCAAGGGTTAAGCCTCGAGTGTGTGCTACATTAACTTAGTAGGAAAAATCCTTGTCCTGGCTAATAAAACGGGGAATATCTTTTCGGACACCCCGAAAGTAGCCCATTCTCACCAGGGCTGCTTCAATTGCAAAGATGTCCTGTAGGTTCCGGTCTATGTCCTTACAACTAGTGAGTAACTGGTGCATTTCTGGATGAATGCTCCTCAGACGTTCCCCTATATTTGTCAAATCTTCTAAATTGTGTTGACCTTTTCTTTGCATCTTATCGATTCGTTTTTCCCAGTCTTTTTGAAGCAGTCGGTCCATTGATATGTTCACTCCCATTCGGACCTGGTGGATCTTCATGTGCTGATGAAAGGCGAGACCGTGGATGAATATCTTCCACTCTGTCCAACTGTAATTTTGTGTCTCGATTATGCTCTCAAAATGGCTGACCAGCGAGCTGTTGAGTCTTTGTTCGTAGCGATCGGTCTCCTCCTTCATGCGTTGGGGGTCGTTGGCGATCAGTGGGACTAGTTTCAGGTAGTCGGTGATGACGGTCCCGATCTCTGAGCTGTTGCCGTCCTCGCGCTCTCTGAAAATTTGGTGGATGAAATGGGTCGTCCTGGTCTGGTTCTTGGCCTGCTGGGTCAGGATGTCGAACAGGAAGGGCAGGGCCAGAGCCACGACACCCACACCCCCCTGTGTCACCTTTCCGCTCTCTCCCAGAGTGGCACGCAGGCTGTGGTTGAACGTCCCAAACTGCTCTGGAGAGAGGGAGCGGTGCACATCCATGTAGTGGGAGTTCAGATGAGCTGATGAGTTCAGGGAGAGGTAACTGGTGAACGAGTGGTCCATCTAAGGGTCCGGAATCACACCCACTTCCTGACCCAGGCAGTAGACTTGCTGCTGAAGGTAGTATGTGCACTGGCCAATTCCCTCCAAGTTCTCCATTTCTCCTGCTCTCTGTTTCCTCTCTTTCTCAGAGCTGAAATGTATTTAGTCTTTGTCGCTGGGTCTTTGTCTCCTGTGAACCAGCTGTATTTATACTGATCTGAAAGTTTTGCTGTCATTATCAGTCCAAAGTTCAGGGATAAGAACTGACCCAAATCAGCAACAACAAACAAAATAATTCACCAATGTTTCATTTTATTTTCCACAAGCAAATGAATTGTGAGCTGATCGCCTACAATATTGACCCTCATCTCCCCAGATTTCATAACCAGTCGCACACATACTTAGTCTATTCAACTGGTCACAAGTGTCTACACTCTGGTGGTCAGTATGTACAATATTTAAGTAGCTTGAAAATGTGTCAGTTAATCTGTTTCTTTAACTGGGATGTGTGTACAATCTCTCAGTAATGATCATTTTAGTGGACCAGTCACATGGCTCAGGATGTGCACCACACCGCAGTCTGGCCAATAGGTGCCCTGGATTCACCTCCCCCAGGCTCTCCTGACTGCTTTTACCCTGTGTGTGATGACATGACAAACATTACTAATAAAACTAGTGGCAAACTATATAGTTCTTGGTTTAAAAACTACAAATACAGATGTTAAAACTGCATAGTTCTGGGTTTATAAACTACGAATGCAGATATTCAGACTGATAACTTTAGTTAGCTGGACAGCCGCCTAATTATGTCCTCTTCACCCTGTGCCCATTCTCTGCTCCAAAGACTATGACTTATCCTTTCAAAATGGGAGCTTTTGCAATAATAACAGGAAGATGCTTTTTACCAACACAATATTGTACACCAATCAGGTCATACCTGTATGTTGTTTGAATCCCCCGTGGAGCAATGTGGAGTCTTGCTCAAGGGCACACCAGCTGCACAGAGCTTATTGTAGCTACACTGGGGCTTGAACCACCAACCTTCCCAGTCACGTACCATAGCCACTAGGCTGCCCCTACTCTGTTCAAGGAGAACAACTACCTCTGTTTTACATAGCCCTACACAAAAAAAAAATGGATCCAATAGGAACCCTATGATTCCATGGAGGAGCTTTATCTAGTTAAAGGGTTCTTTGTCTGGCAAATTTGGTCTTTTTATGGGAGTTTTCACACTTCACATCTTTGACAAATGGTTCCATAAAGACCTAAAAAAGGTTCCTCTATGAAATCTTACTAAGATTGTATCATTAAAAAGCTTGTAGATGCTAGCTCAGTGACTCATCATGGATGGGAAAGGGTATATTTTTTCATATAAACTTGCTGGTGGTTCAACTGCATGAATACCTGGACATCAGAATTATGTTTATCCCTTTGCTGTGGGGCAGCTGGAAGCTGTAGTTCTGAGATTTAAAATGTGGAGTGAGATCTAACCAACAGTGGACTTCATATCCCTAAAGGCCTAGGCCAAGGCATATTGTTGCTCATCACTATACATTATTGTGTATTTAATTATCTCACGTTTCTAAAATGTATGACACTGTTACAAAATATCTGACATTCGCTCTGCTACTAAGGCAATGTAGCTCATTGTGAAGACCTTTAAAGGAAAATAAAAATACATTATTTATAGAGATGATTTATTGTCAATAATGATTTATTTTAATATTGTTTTATCATGTGTAATCAAATTTTTTTGCACATACAGAACAGAATAATACAGAATGATTCAGCTAGGCATGGTGCATGAGAGCGTTTTATGATCTCTGTGTGAATAATCAGTACTAACACTGACTTTAGCATTTATTATTCAGCCTGCATATTATGGAAAAAATATAAGCAATGGAAGCAAATCCAAGCATTTACAACAGATTACAAAAATTGATTCTTTTTTTTTGGTCTGGAATTCGATCCATGTTCCAGTCCGCAAAAGACATGGTGTGGAAGAGGTCTATCATAGGACCCGACTGTCTGCAAAGATCACAGTTTAAAAACTATGCAGATATTCAAACCCCTTCGTTTTTTGGTTTAATAATTACAAATGTAGATGTTCAAACAAACAAAACATGGGTTACCTTCAGGACTGAGGTCAATCAGTGTAACTTTGTGAACCTTGTTAAAGACATTTCCGTAGTGATGTTTAAGCCTAGAGCGTGTGCTACATTTACTTAGTAGAAAAAGTCCTCGTCCTGGCTAATTAAATGGGGAGCATTTTTTCCGATGTCCCAAAAGTAGGCCGCTCCCGTGAAGGCTAATTCATATATAAAGAGCTCCTGTAGGTTCCGGTCTATGTCCTTACAACCAGTGAGTAACTGGTGCTTTTCTGGACGGATGGTCCTCAGACGTTCCGCTATATTTGTAAAATCTTCTAAATTGCGTTTCAGACCTTTTGTATCCATGTTATTGATTATATCGTTCCAGTCTTTTTCAATCAGTCGGTCCGCTGATATGTTCGCTCCCATTTGGACCTGGTGGATCATCATGCGCTGATGAAAGGCGAGACCGTGGATGAATATATTCCACTCTGTCCAACTGTCATTTTGTGTCTCAATTATGCTCCCAAAATGGCTGACCAGCGAGCTGTTAAGTCTTTGTTCGTAGCGATCGGTCTCCTCCTTCATGCGTTGGGGGTCGTTGGCGATCAGCGGGACTAGTTTCAGGTAGTCGGTGATGACGGTCCCGATCTCTGAGCTGTTGTCGTCCTCGCGCTCTCTGAAAATTTGGTGGATGAAATGGGTCGTCCCGGTCTGGTTCTTGGCCTGCTGGGTCAGGATGTCGAACAGGAAGGACAGGGCCAGAGCCACCACGCCCACACCCCCCTGTGTCACCTTTCCGCTCTCTCCCAGAGTGGCCCACAGGCTGTGGTTGAACGTCCCAAACTGCTCTGGAGAGAGGGAGCGGTGCACATCCATGTAGTGGGAGTTCAGATGAGCTGATGAGTTCAGGGAGAGGTAACCGGTGAACGAGCGGTCCATTTGAGGGTCCGGAATCACACCCACATCCCGACCCAGCTGGTACGCTTCAGAGCATTCACTGTTTCCCATTTTCCTGCTGTCAATGTGACACTGAGCAGCTGTATATATACCGTCAGGAAGTTGTATAATCAATATCAGTCCAAAGTTTAGTGATAAAAACTCACCAAAATCTGAAAAAAGACTGTCCTCCCATTATTGGCGGTAATAAGAGCGTTTTGCAGTAGTAACAGGAAGAATTGTGCATTTAACATTTACATTTAAGTGCATATTTAACATTTACATTGAGAAAATTGAGAAATGTGATGTCTTTACTGTTCCAAATGAAACAGTTATGGGGGAGAAGTTTTGTTTACATATAATCATCCAGGATGACAATCCTGTACTTGTTAATGGAATCTGATAATAATTTTATTCATGTCAAAAGAAATTCAGTCCCACCAATTATGTCAAAGATTGCATTCGATATAATATAAAAAATGAGATCTTTGCTTTGAGTATAATCTCTTAATCATCTGACCATGAAACCAATATTGGAGGTATTAAAATCAAGTTAATTTAAGTCGCCATTCTCGAGTTAGTGTGGTTTATATTGCACAATAAAATTAAAGTTTTTATATACAGTATATCTTTAGCTGCTGTTTGAGGTACAACCCAATCCGTTACATAAATAAAGTACTATATCTGTTTTAATTGGCATTACACTGAAATCTGGCTCAGGACAAGTTTTTCTTGGTCAGCCGTTACTAAAGGTAAGATAACAATTTATTGAAATAAAAAAATATATAATGTGTTCTCATTGTATAAACTCATATGTTGTAATTAAATACAAATCCACCATTTTGCAATAGCTGAATGTACGGAATACAGATTTTAAGCTGTGTGAAAGCACTCGGACGCGGCTTGTAATACTTTTCAAACAATCACCCGATTATGTTTTATTTGTATAAATTTTTTTCATGAGAGACGCTACAGACTAATACAGAATGATTCAGCAGGACATGATGCATGAGTTGACATTATGATCTCTGTATTATTAATAGGAAGTCACACACTGAGTGACTGTAAAGCATTCATGATTCAGTAGCTATAAGTGAGACCGGGGCACAAACCAACATGGGGCTTGTTGAAACATGGAGATTTTGCATAGTTGCATTTGCACAAGAATTCTTTTTGGTTTGTTTTCACTCGTATTATAGCAGCCTACTTCTCGTGTGCAAGTGGCAGGCCGATTTCAATCATTGGGTTATTACCAAATCTTTGTTTTAGCACCCTGAAAGTAATGTTCTTTCACCAAAATGTTTTTCACTTAACTGATGATGTGTGAATGCCACAGACTCCAAATATACGTAATTTAATTAACTGTCTTGTGGGTTATGATGCAGTATAGCTTTGGCACATTTCATTAGCAAGCAGAGACTGTGAGCCACGCAGGAGTACAATTAGCGCAGCTGTGTTCCAACATGCCCCTGCGTATTATAAATGCCTCAGTGACAGTAACTTTTAATGTAACATTGAATCTTCCATGTGTACCATGCACTTATTCCATCCCATTTAGCACTCGCTCTTATCAATTTCTTCCCAGGCATTCATTGCATATTAAAGTCACCTACACAAAATGTAGACCATTTCAACAGGACAACTATCAGATGAAAACTGTAAACGGTAAGGAATGCTAATTTCACCAACCTTTGACTTGTATTAAAACAAAGTATTTCCCTGTCCGTTTTCAAACATTTTTGATGCTGTTTAAACTTACCCCAGAGCTGCTGCAACATGGCCCATAGTCGTGGCATGTTGGACCAGTTTCACTCCTGCAACTTTCGACTGAGACGTAATCACCAGAAATGTCCCAGAACTGTATCTTTGGTCTATAGTCATAGCAAAGACATGTATCTTCTTTCAGGATGAAAAATATTTGCTCTAATATGTGTAAAAAAAGTTTTTATTGAAAGCTTTGGTTGTTCCCCAGTCTCCTCGACTGTAATGATTTAAGTGGTTAGTTGTTCAGTTTGATCCACGTTGCATTCAGTAGTCGGTTAAACAAGATTAAGATAAGATTAGTTAACATGAGTGACCGAGAACCCAGCATGAAGCTTGTTTATCTAACCTGATTGAGGCTTGATAGGGACAAGATTGGGACTAGAAAAATGCATTCTTTGCTAGGGTTTAGGATATTTTGAGACCCTGGAATTATAAGGTTCTCACTGACATCTTTCACAAAAATGGGTTGAAATGAATGAAATGTTTGCTGTATATGGCACTAAATATATGCGTGAGGTCTTACACAAATATACTCTGTTAAAGTATAAAAACTTGCTAAATGTAAAAGGTAGTATCTGCTGGGAGCCTACTCACTTTGGTAAGCTTAACATCTCAAAATAACTCAGAATGCAGATAGAATCTTATAATTCCAAGGTCACATTTTGCTGTAATAGTAAAGAACAGTTTGTATAGTACAGGAAGTTAAGTAACATTAATACGGTAACTTTTGAAACAAATGTTTATATTAGAATTATCCTTTTTTTGGTCAGCCGTTGTATAAGCAGCTTCGCCAATTGACTTCCTCTGCATCGAGCATATAAACTGCATAACGTACAGCCCCTCAGTCATTATCCCTAACTTATTAAACCTTATTAATGTTATTACACCTGTGATACTTTAGCCTATATGCTTCATTCACTCATTCTGGCTCATCAGTTGGGTACCATTTGTTTGGTTGCCCGCATAGAAGTGCATAAGTGAAATCCACAACTCAGTCACAAAATCAAAGATGAAGACATGCTCTTTGCACTTGGTGAGTATCTCATGCTTTTCTGGAATAATGCTCATCAGACCTTCAGTAACATTTGTGAATTCAACCAAATGTTTTGGACCGATCTCTTCTCTATTTTCCAGTTCTTCTCCAGCTGTCCTTCCATTGATATATTTCCTCTTATTCGGACCTGGTGGATCATCAAGTGCTGATGAAAGGCGAGACCGTGGATGAATATCTTCCACTCTGTCCAACTGTCATTTTGTGTCTCGATTATGCTCTCGAAATGGCTGACCAGCGAGCTGTTGAGTCTTTGTTCGTAGCGATTGGTCTCCTCCTTCATGCGTTGGGGGTCGTTGGCGATCAGCGGGACTAGTTTCAGGTAGTCGGTGATGACGGTCCCGATCTCTGAGCTGTTGCCGTCCTCGCACTCTCTGAAAATTTGGTGGATGAAATGGGTCATCCCGGTCTGGTTCTTGGCCTGCTGGGTCAGGATGTTGAACAGGAAGGACAGGGCCAGAGCCACCACGCCCACACCCCCCTGTGTCACCTTTCTGCTCTCTCCCAGAGTGGCTCGCAGGCTGTGGTTGAACATCCCAAGCTGCTCTGGAGAGAGGGAGCGGTGCACATCCATGTCGTGGGAGTTGATGAGTTCAGGGAGAGGTAACCGGTGAACGAGCGGTCCATACGAGGGTTCTGAATCACACCCACATCCAGGCCCAGCTGGAACACTTGGTGGCACTCAATGAATTCCATTTTTTCTGATGTCGATCTTACTCTGACCAGCTGTATATATTGTGCCAGGAAGTTGTACAATCAATATCAGTCCAAGGTTCAGTGATAAGAACTGATCAGAAAGAACAAGACTGTCCTCCCATGGCCACTTTTCGTAGTTAATCTGAACAAGATTATTCACAAAAATCTATTTTCCACAAACTAAACACTCATATATACACTCAAAACAACAGAAAAAGTCACACACAATGATGTGTGATCAGGGCATGATATACAGGGTATACCCATGGATAATGAAGGGAATTTAATTTTTTTCATTAACCCAGTTCATTGAATCATTACCAATGGCTTTTCACTGCAGTGTTAAAATGAATTATAATTCTATACTTTATTGAACCCTGTGGGGTCATTTGTCCTCTGCGTTTGACCCATTCTAGTTACTTAGGAGCAGTGGGCAGCCACAGTTCACTGCCCGAGGACAAACTCCTGTTCTGAGGCCAGTGCCTTGGTCAACGGCAGCAGCACACCTAACCTGGCATGCATTGAGTACCCAGAGTAAGCCCACGCAAACTCAGGGAGAATTTAAAGAAAGTATCTGGGATTCAATCTGGGATTTAATCCCAGGACCACCTTTTTGCGAGGCGACAGTGCTCACCACTATGCCACCATGCTGCCAGCCCAAATATATCTTAATCTGGTGCCTTTCATCAACATTTTCAGTATCATCGTTTTCAGCTATCATCAGCTAGCCCTAGACTAACGTCACGGGCCACGCGGCAGCAGTGGGTGCATTGTCCCCATCAAGATATATTAGAACGGTGTATATATATATATATATACACAGTACTGTGCAAAAGTCTTAGGCACCTATATAACATTCTGTACAGATAAGATTCTTTAAAAAATGATTAAATTAAAGGTCCTAAATAAGCGTACTATACATTTTACATTACATTTTAGTAATTTGGCAGAATAGTTAAAAACTGAATTGAATCAATATTTTTTGTGACCACCCTTTGGCTTTAAAACTGCATCACTTCTCTGAGATAACCAACGCTGTCCTGCCTTTCTATAAGACAATCGGCTGGGAGGTTGTTCCAAGCATGTTGGAGAACTTGCCACAGATCTTCTGCAGACTTCGGTTGGCTGCTTGCTTCTGATCTCAGACAGCCTTGATCAAGTTTTTATGTAAAAAGTAGTCAATTGCTTACAGTAATATGTTAAATTAAATACAAAAATGTCTCTGTAAAATTACATCTTTTGGAAAATGAATATTTGTAAATCTCAAACGTGTTCTTTTATGCTAACACACACAAAAAAATAAACATATATATAATAAAGTCTAGGGTGCCTAAGACTTCTGCACAGTACTGTATATATGGGTCATCCCATGGCAAACTCAACCACCTTGCAACACGCACAAATCTCAAATCTCAAATTTTCTTAATTTGAGGGCTGGTAGGTATCAAGGAGAAATACAAATAAAACTGAAAACTTGAGCTCAATCGGACAAACTGTTTTTGGGTTAGAGCCCTTTGGAAATCAGGCCTCCGATGCCCAAAATTGCCTGATCCAAACTGGCTCACACCCTTAATTTTGACCTTGAAAAACGAGCAATATTTGAGTTCAGTCAATATTTGAAGCTCTATATCTCCAATATTAAGCAATTGTTTTGTTTGATATTTGGCTGCATAAAGGAAGGGGCAAATGCTCATCACTCAGGGAAATCTCCGCCAGTGGATCCGTCTAATTCTGGAGATATGCACACCCAAATATGGTCCCAGAGGCTCTCAGAGGTATATTCAAGGTCATTTAGATTCAAGGTTTGAAGTGCAAGAAGGTTTCTGACACCAGAGTTGTAAGATTTGAAATACCAGATTTCAAGGACTTTGGACCATCCAAGCCAGAGATATGGACCTTTGAAGAGTGGAGATTGTGCAATTGGGGCATTTTTGGGTTGTCTGTGTGTAGTTTGTTCCTGAATTTCTTTAAATTAAGTAAGCCCATTTCACTGCATTTCCCCTTCTTTTCATGGACGAGAATCCCTCACTTGCCATCAATACAGTGCAATCTACTCTAAGTGATGTTCTATGTGATGTGCTGGCACATGGCACATAGAGCGTAGATGCATTCACTGAGCATTTTATTAGGAACACCTGTACACCTGTGCAGCTGGAATGCAAAAGCATTCAGGTTAAAACATGCCTGAGTTTAGTATGGTCTTTTTGTGGTGAAATGTAATCTCTATTGCTATCTCTCTCATACAGTAGCTTTTTGACATGCAGTTTGTGGTTTATATTGTATTTAACATTGTCCATGTTATACTAATTCTATGAACTGGCTACTTTGTGAATTAGAGATTGAAGCTGGCTGTCTGATTCCCAAGAGCCTACCCAAGCAGTGACCTCACCGAACCTTACTGACACACACAGACACACATGCACACACTGACACAGGCCATTTACATACCTGTCTTTTTCTTCTGTCTAGTTTACCTGCCTATCTAACCAAAGGAATTATCTAAGACATCAACTTTTTCTTTGTGTATTAAGATTGTGCTGTCTCGATTGAACCTTTTCATGTAAAAATCAATCAGGAAAAACCAAATGAATGGAACCAGTGCCTTGAATTGTTTATGAGGCTGCAGTACATTTTAGGGTGGGTTGAAGCCGGAAATAGGTCTGACAATGAAGAATAAACTTGATATCTTGAGATATATTTTGGAGGGCACTCCGATTGTATCATTAGGATAATTATATTTATTAATGACTATGCATATATTAATTGTATTATGTGTATAATTATATAGCACAGCATATGTATTAATACATAATGATCTAGCAAGACATGATGCATGAGAGCACACAGTTCTGTCTGTGTTAATACTAGACACTAACACAAGAGTGAATGTTTATTAATCCTTTATTTAGAGAGAGAGTAAAGCCCATCCAGCTACAAGTCAGCATTCCTATATGAGCACCAGGGGCTTGAACCAGCAACACTGTTAACAGTCAAACATACTATCACCAAGCGATCCTGATGCCCCTGAAGCATCAAACAAGCTTACCCTGCACTATAAAACATGTATTTTGCATTCAGATGAGATCATACATATTACTGTAAAAGAATATTAATGAATATTAGAATGAAATTAGATGAAGAGTTGCTGATTAGTATAACAGATTTTTTTTGTTGTTGTTTTGTTTGATCCATGTTGGATTTGGGAGTCATTGAAAGATCAGGAGGGGTGAAATGTGATCTGTATGGAGAATATGTATCACAGAACCTGACTGACCAGATAGTTTATATTAAAAAACTTCCCATGCAGATATTCAGTCCCCATAATTCATGGTTTATAGAAAAAATCCTCCTTCTGGCTAAAATATAGGGGACCATATCCTTGGATGCCCGCAAAGAAGTACAATCCTGAAAAGATTACATCAGACATAAATTTGTCCAGGAAGACTGAGTCTTTGTCTTTGCAGTGGGTGAGTATCTGGTGCTTTTCTGGAAAAATACAATTGTACAATCAATATCGGTCCAAAGTTTAGTGATAAAAACTCACCTGAATCCCAAAAAAGACTCTCCTCCCATTGGCAGTCATAAGAGGTTTTGCAATCGTAACAGAAAGAATTGTGTGAATTCCCCAACAGCTGTCATATCTGGAATGGCTTTGACTATGTAGCTTTTCTGCATTTAACATTTTCATTGAACTGCAAATTTAATCTTTAGAAAATTGACTCATTCTTATATTTGATGTCTTTACTGTTCCAAATGAAACAGTTATAGGGGTGGAGAAGTTTTGTTTATTTATAATTATCCAGGATGACAATACGGATAATACTTGTTTATGGAATCAAATAAGAATTTTATTTATGTCAAAATTACGTTTTAGAAGAAATGCAATGCCACCAATTATGTCAAAGACTTCATTTGATGTAATATTCAAAATGTTTTCTTTGCTTTGTTTATATTCTGTTAACCAGTTGACCATAAAACCAATATTGGAGGTATTAAAATCAACTTGATTTCAGCCTCCATTCTTAAAGGTAGCGCAAATACATTTTTTAGATAATGTTGTTTATATTTCCCAATAAAATGTAACAAGTTTTATCTACAGTATATCTTTAACTGCTGTTTGAGGTACAACCCAATCCATTGTTGTGTAATCCGACATTTCAGCCAGCTTGAATGACATCAGAGTTTTTCGTTCAGGTCACTGAATTCCCGAAATAACATGAAATGCAAGTGTAGCAACAGTTTAAACTGTTGATTCACAACACACACAAAATTTACACAAAGAAAGAAAGATCCTCATCGAATCACCCTCTTTTACACCGGTACTATCGTTGTGCAGAAGACTGGTGTTATGAAATTACCAAAAGTGAGTGGAACACTATTTCACCAGCACCCTTGACTTCAGGTAGCGTTTGACAATTGAGCCTTGACTTTATTTGGGCCGACTCTTGTTATCATAATGCATACATAGTTGTTCCCATTGCTGTTTATTGAATCATCTATTTTTTCCAACAAAAAACTATTTTTTACACCAATAAAAACAAATGTCAACATCATTGTGCATGTTGTTATATAGTGATGGAGAGAGGGAGCGGTGCACATCCATGTAGTGGGAGTTCAGATGAGCTGATGAGTTCAGGGAGAGGTAACCGGTGAACGAGCGGTCCATATGAGGGTTCTGAATCACACCCACATCCAGGCCCAGCTGGAACACTTGGTGGCACTCAATGAATTCCATTTTTTCTGATGTCGATCTTACTCTGACCAGCTGTATATATTGTGCCAGGAAGTTGTACAATCAATATCAGTCCAAGGTTCAGTGATAAGAACTAATCAGAAAGAACAAGACTGTCCTCCCATGGCCACTTTTCGTAGTTAATCTGAACAAGATTATTCACAAAAATCTATTTTCCACAAACTAAACACTCATATATACACTCAAAACAACAGAAAAAGTCGCACACAATGATGTGTGATCAGGGCATGATATACAGGGTATACCCATGGATAATGAAGGGAATTTAATTTTTTTTCATTAACCCAGTTCATTGAATAATTACCAATGGCTTTTCACTGCAGTGTTAAAATGAATTATAATTCTATACTTTATTGAACCCTGTGGGGTCATTTGTCCTCTGCGTTTGACCCATTCTAGTTACTTAGGAGCAGTGGGCAGCCACAGTGCACTGCCCGAGGACAAACTCCTGTTCTGAGGCCAGTGCCTTGGTCAACGGCAGCAGCACACCTAACCTGGCATGCATTGAGTACCCAGAGTAAGCCCACGCAAACTCAGGGAGAACTTAAAGAAAGTATCTGGGATTCCATCTGGGATTTAATCCCAGGACCACCTTTTTGCGAGGCGACAGTGCTCACCACTATGCCACCATGCTGCCAGCCCAAATATATCTTAATCTGGTGCCTTTCATCAACATTTTCAGTATCATCGTTTTCAGCTATCATCAGCTAGCCCTAGACTAACGTCACGGGCCACGCGGCAGCAGTGGGTGCATTGTCCCCATCAAGATATATTAGAACTGGAGAGAGCTTCTACTTACCAGCTACATGGATTCCAATGGGAGCAGCCCAGTGGCAGGAGAAGCCACTTCATAAAGGAGACCATATTTGACTATGAGGCTTTTTGGCAGCAGTGCATGCACATTTGGTACCTAAATGGGAATGAATGATATAGGATATTTTATTTATATGTATATATATATATATATATATATATATACAGTTCTGTGCAAAAGTCTTAGGCACCTATATAACATTCTGTACAGATAATGATTAAATTAAAGGTCCTAAATAAGCATACTATACATTTTACATTACATTTTAGTAATTTGGCAGTTAAAAACTGAATTGAATCAATATTTTTTGTGACCACCTTTTGGCGTTAAAACTGCATCACTTCTCTGAGATAACCAACACTGTCCTGCAGTTCTATAAGACAATCAGCCGGGAGGTTGTTCCAAGCATGTTGGAGAACTTGCCACAGATCTTCTGCAGACTTCGGTTTGCTGCTTGCTTCTGATCTCAGACAGCCTTGATCAAGTTTGTATGTAAAAAGTAGTCAATTGCTTACAGTAATATGTTAAATTAAATACAAAAATGTCTCTGTAAAATTACATCTTTTGGAAAATGAATATTTGTAAATCTCTCAAATGTGTTCTTTTATGCTAACACACACAAAAAAATAAACATATATATAATAAAGTCTAGGGTGCCTAAGACTTCTGCACAGTACTGTATATATGGGTCATCCCATGGCGAACTCAACCACCTTGCACCACGCACAAATCTCAAATCTCAAATTTTCTTAATTTGAGGGCTGGTAAGTATCAAGGAGAAATACAAATAAAACTGAAAACTTGAGCTCAATCGGACAAACTGTTTTTGGATTAGAGCCCTTTGGAAATCAGGCCTCCGATGCCCAAAATTGCGTGATCCAAACTGGCTCACACCCTTAATTTTGACCTTGAAAAACGAGCAATATTTGAGTTCAGTCAATATTTGAAGCTCTATATCTCCAATATTAAGCAATTGTTTTGTTTGATATTTGGCTGCATAAAGGAAGGGGCAAATGCTCATCACTCAGGGAAATTTCCGCCAGTGGATCCGTCTAATTCTGGAGATATGCACACCCAAATATGGTCCCAGAGGCTCTCAGAGGTATATTCAAGGTCATTTAGATTCACGGCTTGAAGTGCAAGAAGGTTTCTGACACCAGAGTTGTAAGATTTGAAATACCAGATTTCAAGGACTTTGGAACATCCAAACCAGAGATATGGACCTTTGAAAAGTGGAGATTGTGAAATTGGGGCATTTTTGTCTGTGTGTAATTTGTTCCTGAATTTCTTTAAATTCAGTAAGCCCATTTGACTGCATTTCCCCTTCTTTTCATGGACGAGAATCCCTCACTTGCCATCAATACAGTGCAATCTACTCTATGTGATGTTCTATGTGATGTGCTGGCACATGGCACATAGAGCGTAGATGCATTCACTGAGCATTTTATTAGGAACACCTGTAGACCTGTGCAGCTGGAATGCAAAAGCATTCAGGTTAAAACATGCCTGAGTTTAGTATGGTCTTTTTGTGGTGAAATGTAATCTCTATTGCTATCTCTCTCATACAGTAGCTTTTTGACATGCAGTTTGTGGTTTATATTGTATTTAACATTGTCCATGTTATACTAATTCTATGAACTGGCTACTTTGTGAATTAGAGATTGAAGCTGGCTGTCTGATTCCCAAGAGCCTACCCAAGCAGTGACCTCACCGAACCTTACTGACACACACAGACACACATGCACACACTGACACAGGCCATTTACATACCTGTCTTTTTCTTCTGTCTAGTTTACCTGCCTATCTAACCAAAGGAATTATCTAAGACATCAACTTTTTCTTTGTGTATTAAGATTGTGCTGTCTCGATTGAACCTTTTCATGTAAAAATCAATCAGGAAAAACCAAATGAATGGAACCAGTGCCTTGAATTGTTTATGAGGCTGCAGTACATTTTAGGGTGGGTTGAAGCCGGAAATAGGTCTGACAATGAAGAATAAACTTGATATCTTGAGATATATTTTGGAGGGCACTCCGATTGTATCATTAGGATAATTATAATTATTAATGACTATGCATATATTAATTGTATTATGTGTATAATTATATAGCACAGCGTATGTATTAATACATAATGATCTAGCAAGACATGATGCATGAGAGCACACAGTTCTGTCTGTGTTAATACTAGACACTAACACAAGAGTGAATGTTTATTAATCCTTTATTTAGAGAGAGAGTAAAGCCCCTCCAGCTACAAGTCAGCATTCCTATATGAGCACCAGGGGCTTGAACCAGCAACACTGTTAACAGTCAAACATACTATCACCAAGCGATCCTGATGCCCCTGAAGCATCAAACAAGCTTACCCTGCACTATAAAACATGTATTTTGCATTCAGATGAGATCATACATATTACTGTAAAAGAATATTAATGAATATTAGAATGAAATTAGATGAAGAGTTGCAGATTAGTATAACAGATTTTTGTTTTTTTTGTTTTGTTTGATCCATGTTGGATTTGGGAGTCACTGAAAGATCAGGAGGGGTGAAATGTGATCTGTATGGAGAATATGTATCACAGAACCTGACTGACCGGATAGTTTATATTAAAAAACTTCCCATGCAGATATTCAGTCCCCATAATTCATGGTTTATAGAAAAAATCCTCCTTCTGGCTGACATATACCTGAATACCATATCTATGGATGCCCGCAAAGAAGTACAATCCTGAAAAGAGTGCATCAAACACAAATTTTTCCACGAAGAATGAGTCTTTTTCTTTGCAGTGGGTGAGTATCTGGTGCTTTTCTGGAAAAATACTCATCAGACGTTCAGTAACATTTGTTATTTCAACCAAACTTTTCGGACCATTTCTAATAATCTCCTTCGATTTTTTATCCCAGTCTTTTTCAAGCAGTCGGTCCGTTGATATGTTCGCTCCCATTCGGACCTGGTGGATCATCAGGTGCTGATGAAAGGCGAGACCGTGGATGAATATCTTCCACTCTGTCCAACTGCTGTTTCTTGACTTGGCTGTCCTCTCAAAATGGCTGAACAGCGAGCTGTTGAGTCTTTGTTCGTAGCGATCGGTCTCCTCCTTCATGCGTTGGGGGTCGTTGGCGATCAGTGGGACTAGTTTCAGGTAGTCGGTGATGACGGTCCCGATCTCTGAGCTGTTGCCGTCCTCGCGCTCTCTGAAAATTTGGTGGATGAAATGGGTCGTCCCGGGCTGGTTCTTGGCCTGCTGGGTCAGGATGTCGAACAGGAAGGACAGGGCCAGAGCCACCACGCCCACACCCCCCTGTGTCACCTTTCCGCTCTCTCCCAGAGTGGCCCACAGGCTGTGGTTGAACGTCCCAAGCTGCTCTGGAGAGAGGGAGCGGTGCACATCCATGTAGTGGGAGTTCAGATGAGCTGATGAGTTCAGGGAGAGGTAACCGGTGAAGGAGTCGTCCATGCTAGGGTCTGGAATCACACCCCCTTCTACACCCAGCTGGTACTCTTGAGAGCATTCACTGTTGCCCATTTTCTTGCTGTCAGTATGAAACTGACCAGCTGTATATATACTGTCGGGAAATTGTACAATCAATATCAGTCCAAAGTTTTTAGTGATAAAAACTCACCTGAATCCCAAAAAAGACTCTCCTCCCATTGGCAGTCATAAGAGATTTTGCAATCGTAACAGAAAGAATTGTGTGAATTCCCCAACAGCTGTCATATCTGGAATGGCTTTGACTATGTAGCTTTTCTGCATTTAACGTTTTCATTGAAATGCATATTTAATCTTTAGAAAATTGACTCATTCTTATATTTGATGTATTTACTGTTCCAAATGAAACAGTTATAGGGGTGGAGAAGTTTTGTTTATTTATAATTATCCAGGATGACAATACGGTACTTGTTTATGGAATCAAATAAGAATTTAATTTATGTCGAAATTACATTTTAGAAGAAATGCAATGCCACCAATTATGTTAAATGTTTTCTTTGCTTTGTTTATATTCTCTTAACCACTTGACCATAAAACCAATATTTGAGGTATTAAAATCAACTTGATTTCAGCCTCCATTCTTAAAGGTTGTTCCCATTGCTGTTTATTGAATCGTCTATTTTTTCCAACAAAAAACTATTTTTTACACCAATAAAAACAAATGTCAGCATCATTGTGCATGTTGTTATATAGTGATGGAGAGAGGGAGCGGTGCACTTGGTGGCACTCAAGGAATCCCATTTTTTCTGATGTCGATCTTACTCTGACCAGCTGTATATATTGTGCCAGGAAATTGTAAAATCAATATCAGTCCGAGGTTCAGTGATAAGAACTAATCAGAAAGAACAAGACTGTCCTCCCATGGCCACTTTTCGTAGTTAATCTGAACAAGATTATTCACAAAAATCTATTTTCCACAAACTAAACACTCATATATACACTCAAAACAAAAGAAAAAAAAACAAAAAACAAAAAACAAAAAAACTCACACACAATGATGTGTGATCAGGGCATGATATACAGGGTATGCCCATGAATAATGAAGGGAATTTAATTTTTTTCATTAACCCAGTTCATTGAATCATTACCAATGGATTTTCACTGCTGTGTTAAATTGAATTATAATTCTATACTTTATTGAAGCCTGTGGGGTAATTTGTCCTCTGCGTTTGACCCATTCTAGTTACTTAGGAGCAGTGGGCAGCCACAGTTCACTGCCCGAGGACAAACTCCTGTTCTGAGGCCAGTGCCTTGGTCAACGGCAGCAGCACACCTAACCTGGCATGCATTGCGTACCCAGAGTAAGCCCACGCAAACTCAGGGAGAACTTAAAGAAAGTATCTGGGATTCAATCTGGGATTTAATCCCAGGACCACCTTTTTGCACGGCGACAGTGCTCACCACTATGCCACCATGCTGCCAGCCCAAATATATCTTAATCTGGTGCCTTTCATCAACATTTTCAGTATCATCGTTTTCAGCTATCATCAGCTAGCCCTAGACTAACGTCACGGGCCACGCGGCAGCAGTGGGTGCATTGTCCCCATCAAGATATATTAGAACTGGAGAGAGCTTCTACTTACCAGCTACATGGATTCCAATGGGAGCAGCCCAGTGGCAGGAGAAGCCACTTCATAAAGGAGACCATATTTGACTATGAGGCTTTTTGGCAGCAGTGCATGCACATTTGGTACCTAAATGGGAATGAATGATATAGGATATTTTATTCATATGTATATATATCAGTGGAGGCTCCTCCATAGAGGTGGAGGAGGCCTGGCCTCCCCAATAATTTGAGAGAAGAGAGAGATTTAAAAAAAACAATAAATATATTTATTTTATTTATTTATTTTAACAAAAAACATATTTTTTATTTTTTATATTCATATTATTTTAGTTTTGTTCATAAATCTAAATTTTCCCATGGCTAAAACCCAATATTGCAATTGTAAAGCAACAGGCCAGATTTCCCTATCAGTTTGTATTAAGGGAGGCCAGGCCAGGCCTCCCCTAGGAAATGAGATTCTCATAGAAGTCAATGTAATGCATTTTTTTTCATGCCAATATGTGATTGGCCAGATCACTGAAAATGGGTGGGCAACGGAGGCCTGGCCTCACCATGCATTGTGTCCAGGGCAAAGATTGACATTTTGTTCGTCCAATCACATGCTACTGGTTCATTTGGAATCAACTCTCCTTTCCTTTCTATTCAACACAGAAGCCATTTTGAGAATTCGCTAGTCACTTCAGTCAAACAAACACTCGCCATAGTGGCTGTCCTATCAACTTGTGCTTTTCAGGAAATTTAGAGAACACCCCTGGCTATCATCCCTGGAGTTTATAGCTCATTTGGCCAAACACTTTTGCTTAAAACTACCTCGGAAGTCGGCGAGATTCTAGCACAATTTGAGATCTTGGGCTGGAGATATGCAGATTCCAGATACTAGGGAGTGGGAATGACTTTCAATAGGTCATGTTAGACACCATTTGGGATTTATTGAACAGTTTTATTTTTAATGTAGTCCATTTCGTTTTATTACAAGTCAATTTAATAATCTTCCATATCAAATTACCGAATTGTTGCTCTGTGAGGAAATTCACTCTAAATACGATTAGAGTGCTGCCCTCTAGTGGATAACGTTAACGTTAGATAAAGCCAACTGGAACCATATTTTTACATATTTTATATTAAATATATTGAATAAAACTACATATGATAAAGAAAGTGTTATCTTATCTTTTTTATATGCTAAACTTGATTAAATTGGTGATTACATGTTGAAGCTGTAGAAGAATGAAAAATGTAAGCTAAACAAAATTGTTTTTAACTACATAATTAAAATTCCTGCCTTTTACACATGTTCACTTGGCATTTATATTACATCCAAATGTCATTTCTCAGCTTAATTATCAGGCAGGCTCATAGACTTACAGCAATGTCATTTCTTCAGGAAGGCACAAGGCTAAGCTCTGCACAATAAATTTCATCAGCCAGAACTTTCTGACTGTAGCTTACACTCCAAATAGTATGCCTTTGGCCAGCACAAAGACAGATAAGAGAACAGGGAACATTCCATCGCGAGTGAAGTGAGCAAGCGGAAAAAAATGGCCTCCTCAATTCTGGAAGTCACCAGCCTCCACTGATATATATATATTTAAATATATATATATATATATATATATATATATATATACAGTTCTGTGCAAAAGTCTTAGGCACCTATATAACATTCTGTACAGATAAGATTCTTTAAAAAATGATTAAATTAAAGGTCCTAAATAAGCATACTATACATTTTACATTACATTTTAGTAATTTGGCAGTTAAAAACTGAATCGAATCAATATTTTTTGTGACCACCTTTTGGCGTTAAAACTGCATCACTTCTCTGAGATAACCAACACTGTCCTGCAGTTCTATAAGACAATCAGCTGGGAGGTTGTTCCAAGCATGTTGGAGAACTTGCCACAGATCTTCTGCAGACTTCGGTTTGCTGCTTGCTTCTGATCTCAGACAGCCTTGATCAAGTTTGTATGTAAAAAGTAGTCAATTGCTTACAGTAATATGTTAAATAAAATACAAAAATGTCTCTGTAAAATTACATCTTTTGGAAAATGAATATTTGTAAATCTCTCAAATGTGTTCTTTTATGCTAACACACACAAAAAAATAAACATATATATAATAAAGTCTAGGGTGCCTAAGACTTCTGCACAGTACTGTATATATGGGTCATCCCATGGCGAACTCAACCACCTTGCACCACGCACAAATCTCAAATCTCAAATTTTCTTAATTTGAGGGCTGGTAAGTATCAAGGAGAAATACAAATAAAACTGAAAACTTGAGCTCAATCGGACAAACTGTTTTTGGGTTAGAGCCCTTTGGAAATCAGGCCTCCGATGCCCAAAATTGCGTGATCCAAACTGGCTCACACCCTTAATTTTGACCTTGAAAAACGAGCAATATTTGAGTTCAGTCAATATTTGAAGCTCTATAGCTCCAATATTAAGCAATTGTTTTGTTTGATATTTGGCTGCATAAAGGAAGGGGCAAATGCTCATCACTCAGGGAAATTTCCGCCAGTGGATCCATCTAATTCTGGAGATATGCACACCCAAATATGGTCCCAGAGGCTCTCAGAGGTATATTCAAGGTCATTTAGATTCACGGCTTGAAGTGCAAGAAGGTTTCTGACACCAGGGTTGTAAGATTTGAAATACCAGATTTCAAGGACTTTGGACCATCCAAACCAGAGATATGGACCTTTGAAAAGTGGAGATTGTGAAATTGGGGCATTTTTGTCTGTGTGTAATTTGTTCCTGAATTTCTTTAAATTAAGTAAGCCCATTTGACTGCATTTCCCCTTCTTTTCATGGACGAGAATCCCTCACTTGCCATCAATAGAGTGCAATCTACTCTATGTGATGTTCTATGTGATGTGCTGGCACATGGCACATAGAGCGTAGATGCATTCACTGAGCATTTTATTAGGAACACCTGTACACCTGTGCAGCTGGAATGCAAAAGCATTCAGGTTAAAACATGCCTGAGTTTAGTATGGTCTTTTTGTGGTGAAATGTAATCTCTATTGCTATCTCTCTCATACAGTAGCTTTTTGACATGCAGTTTGTGGTTTATATTGTATTTAACATTGTCCATGTTATACTAATTCTATGAACTGGCTACTTTGTGAATTAGAGATTGAAGCTGGCTGTCTGATTCCCAAGAGCCTACCCAAGCAGTGACCTCACCGAACCTTACTGACACACACAGACACACATGCACACACTGACACAGGCCATTTACATACCAGTTTACCTGCCTATCTAACCAAAGGAATTATCTAAGACATCACCTTTTTCTTTGTGTATTAAGATTGTGCTGTCTCGATTGAACCTTTTCATGTAAAAATCAATCAGGAAAAACCAAATGAATGGAACCAGTGCCTTGAATTGTTTATGAAGCTGCAGTACATTTTAGGGTGGGTTGAAGCCTAAAATAGGTCTGACAATGAAGAATAAACTTGATATCTTGAGATATATTTTGGAGGGTTCTCCGATTGTATCATTTGGATAATTATATAGCACAGAGTATGTATTAATACATAATGATCTAGCAAGACATGATGCATGAGAGCACACAGTTCTCTCTGTGTTAATACTAGACACTAACACAAGAGTGAATGCTTATTAATCCTTTATTTAACCAGGGAAAGTCCATTGAGAAGAAGGACACCACAAGTGCAAGTGGAGAGAGAGAGAGAGAGAGAGAGAGAGAGAGAGAGAGAGAGGCAGTAAAGCCCCTCCAGCTACAAGTCAGCATTCCTATATGAGCACCAAGGGCTTGAACCAGCAAAACATACTATCACCAAGCGACCCTGATGCCCCTGAAGCATCAAACAAGCTTACCCTGCACTATAAAACATGTATTTTGCATTCAGATGAGATCATACATATTACTCTCAAAGAATATTAATGAATATTAGAATGAAATTAAACGAAGAGTTGCAGATTAGTATTACAGATTATTCTTTTTTTTTGTTTTGTTTGATCCATGTTGGATTTGGGAGTCACTGAAAGATCAGGAGGGGTGAAATGTCTATCTGTATGGAGAATATGTATCACAGAACCTGACTGACCGGATAGTTTATATTAAAAAACTTCCCATGCAGATATTCAGTCCCCATAATTCATGGTTTATAGAAAAAATCCTCCTTCTGGCTAAAATATAGGGGACCATAGCTTTCGATGTCC
Source organism: Conger conger (assembly GCF_963514075.1). Taxonomy (NCBI): domain Eukaryota; kingdom Metazoa; phylum Chordata; class Actinopteri; order Anguilliformes; family Congridae; genus Conger; species Conger conger. The sequence goes on along the minus strand of NC_083765.1, from coordinate 42,833,842 downwards.
ATAAAGAAGTACAATCCTGAAAAGATTACATCAGACACAAATAAGTCCGGAAAGTTGTCTTTGCAGTGGGTGAGTATCTGGTGCTTTTCTGGAAAAATACTCATCAGACGTTCAGTAACATTTGTCATTTCAACCAAACTTTTTTTAACATTTCTAATCGCCTCCCAATATTTCTCCAAATCGCGTTCCAGACCTTTACTATCCATGTTATTGATCTTTTTTTCCCAGTCTTTTTCAAGCAGTTGGTCCATTGTTATCTTTGCTCCCATTCGGACCTGGTGTATCATCATGTGCTGATGAAAGGCGAGACCGTGGATGAATATCTTCCCACTCTGTCCAACTGTTGTTTCTTGACTTGGCTGTCCTCTCAAAATGGCTGAACAGCGAGCTGTTGAGTCTTTGTTCGTAGCGATCGGTCTCCTCCTTCATGCGTTGGGGGTCGTTGGCGATCAGCGGGACTAGTTTCAGGTAGTCAGTGATGACGGTCCCGATCTCTGAGGTGTCGCGGTCCTCGCGCTCTCTGAAAATTTGGTGGATGAAATGGGTTGTCCCGGTCTGGTTCTTGGCCTGCTGGGTCAGGATGTCGAACAGGAAGGACAGGGCCAGAGCCACCACGCCCACACCCCCCTGTGTCACCTTTCCGCTCTCTCCCAGAGTGGCCCGCAGGCTGTGGTTGAACGTCCCAAACTGCTCTGGAGAGAGGGAGCGGTGCACATCCATGTAGTGGGAGTTCAGATGAGCTGATGAGTTCAGGGAGACGTAACCGGTGAACGAGTGGTCCCTTTGAGGGTCCGGAATCACATCGCGACCCAGCTGGAACACTTGGTGGCACTCAATGAATTCCATTTTTTCTGATGTCGATCTTACTCTGACCAGCTGTATACATTCTGCCAGGAAATTGTACAATCAATATCAGTCCAAGGTTCAGTGATAAGAACTAATCAGAAAGAACAAGACTGTCCTCCCATGGCCACATTTCATAGTTAATCTGAACAAGATTATTCACAAAAATCTATTTTCCACAAACTACACACTCATATATATACTCAAAACAACAGAAAAAGTCACACACAATGATGGATGATCAGGGCATGATATACAGGGTATGCCCATGGATAATGAAGGGAATTTAATTTTTTTCATTAAAACAGTTCATTGAATCATTACCAATGGATTTTCACTGCAGTGTTAAATTGAATTATAATTCTATACTTTATTGAACCCTGTGGGGTCATTTGTCCTCTGCGTTTGACCCATTCTAGTTATTTAGGAGCAGTGGGCAGCCACAGTGCACTGCCCGAGGACAAACCCCTGTTCTGAGGCCAGTGCCTTGGTCAATGGCAGCAGCACACCTAACCTGGCATACATTGCGTACCCAGAGTAAGCCCACGCAAACTCAGGGAGAATTTAAAGAAAGTATCTGGGATTCAATCTGGGATTTAATCCCATGACCACCTTTTTGCGAGGCGACAGTGCTCACCACTATGCCACCATGCTGCCAGCCCAAATATATCTTAATCTGGTGCCTTTCATCAACATTTTCAGTTTCATCATTTTCAGCTATCATCAGCTAGCCCTAGACTAACGTCACGGGCCACGCGGCAGCAGTGGGTGCATTGTCCCCATCAAGATATATTAGAACTGGAGAGAGCTTCTACTTACCAGCTACATGGATTCCAATGGGAGCAGCCCAGTGGCAGGAGAAGCCACTTCATAAAGGAGACCGTGTTTGACTATGAGGCTTTTTGGCAGCAGTGCATGCACACTGGGTACCTAAATGGGAATGAATGATATAGGATTTTTTATTTATTTATATTTATATTTATAGATATAGAGTACCGTGCAAAAGTCTTAGGCACCTGTATAACATTCTGTACAGATAAGATTCTTTAAAAAATAATTAAATTAAAGGTCCTAAATAAACATACCATACATTTGACATTACATTTCAGTAATTTGGCAGAATAGTTAAAAACTGAATCGAATCTATATTTTTTGTGACCACCCTTTGGCGTTAAAACTGCATCACTTCTCTGAGATAACCAACACTGTCCTGCAGTTCTATAAGACAATCGGCCGGGAGGTTGTTCCAAGCATGTTGGAGAACGTGCCACAGATCTTCTGCAGACTTCGCTTGGCTGCTTGCTTCTGATCTCAGACAGCCTTGTTCAAGTTTTTATGTAGAAAGTAGTCAATTGCTTACAGTAATATGTTAAATTAAATACAAAAATGTCTCTGTAAAATTACATCTTTTGGAAAATGAATATTTGTAAATCTCAAATGTGTTCTTTTATGCTAACACACACAAAAAAATAAACATATATATAATAAAGTCTAGGGTGCCTAAGACTTCTGCACAGTACTGTATATATGGGTCATCCCATGGCAAACTCAACCACCTTGCACCACGCACAAATCTCAAATCGCAAATTTTCTTAATTTGAGGGCTGGTAGGTATCAAGGAGAAATACAAATAAAACTGAAAACTTGAGCTCAATCGGACAAACTGTTTTTGGGTTAGAGCCCTTTGGAAATCAGGCCTCCGATGCCCAAAATTGCCTGATCCAAACTGGCTCACACCCCTTAATTTTGACCTTGAAAAACGAGCAATATTTGAGTTCAGTCAATATTTGAAGCTCTATATCTCCAATATTAAGCAATTGTTTTGTTTGATATTTGGCTGCATAAAGGAAGGGGCAAATGCTCATCACTCAGGGAAATTTCCGCCAGTGGATCCGTCTAATTCTGGAGATATGCACACCCAAATATGGTCCCAGAGGCTCTCAGAGGTATATTCAAGGTCATTTAGATTCAAGGTTTGAAGTGCAAGAACGTTTCTGACACCAGAGTTGTGAGATTTGAAATACCAGATTTCAAGGACTTTGGACCATCCAAACCAGAGATATGGACCTTTGAAAAGTGGAGATTGTGCAATTGGGGCATTTTTGGGTTGTCTGTTTGTAGTTTGTTCCTGAATTTTTTTAAATTAAGTAAGCCCATTTCACTGCATTACCCCTTCTTTTCATGGGCCATCAATACAGTACAATCTACTCTATGTGATGTTCTATGTGATGTGCTGGCACATGGCACATAGAGTGTAGATGCATTCACTGAGCATTTTATTAGGAACACCTGTACACCTGTGCAGCTGGAATGCAAAAGCATTCAGGTTAAAACATGCCTGAGTTTAGTATGGTCTTTTTGTGGTGAAATGTAATCTCTATTGCTATCTCTCTCATACAGTAGCTTTTTGACATGCAGTTTGTGGTTTATATTGTATTTAACACTGTCCATGTTATACTAATTCTATGAACTGGCTACTTTGTGAATTAGAGATTTAAGATGGCTGTCTGATTCCCAAGAGCCTACCCAAGCAGTGTCCTCACCGAACCTTACTGACACACACAGACTCACATGCACACACTGACACATGCCATTTAAATACCTGTCTTTTTCTTCTGTCTAGTTTACCTGCCTATCGAACCAAAGGAATTATCTATGACGTCAACCTTTTCTGTGTGTATTAAGATTGCGCTGTCTCGATTGAACCTTTTCATGTAAAATCAATCAGGAAAAACCAAATGAATGGAACCAGTGCCTTGAATTGTTTATGAGGCTGCAGTACATTTTAGAGTGGGTTGAAGCCTAAAATAGGTCTGACAATGAAGAATAAACTTGATATCTTGAGATATATTTTGGAGGGCTCTCCGATTGTATCATTAGGATAATTATATTTATTAATGACTATGCATATATTAATTGTATTATTGTGTATAATTTTATTTGCAGAGTATGTATTAATACATAATGATCTAGCAAGACATGATGCATGAGAGCACACAGTTCTCTCTGTGTTAATACTAGACACTAACACAAGAGTGAATGCTTATTAATCCTTTATTTAACCAGGGAAAGTCCATTGAGAAGAAGAACACCACAAGTGCAAGTGGAGAGAGAGAGAGAGAGAGAGAGGCAGTAAAGCCCCTCCAGCTACAAGTCAGCATTCCTATATGAGCACCAGGGGCTTGAACCAGCAACACTGTTAGGAGTGAAACATACTATCACCAAGCGATCCTGATGCCCCTGAAGCATCAAACAAGCTTACCCTGAACTATAAAACATGTATTTCGCATGCACATGAGATCACACATATTACTGTAAAAGAATATTAATGAATATTAGAATGAAATTAAACGAAGAGTTGCAGATTAGTTTAACAGATTATTATTATTTTTAATTTTTATTTTTTATCCATTTTGGATTTGATAGTCACTGAAAGATCAGCAGGGGTGAAATGTGATCTGTTTGGAGAATATATATCACAGAACCTGACTGACCGGATAGTTTAGATTAAAAAACTTTCCATGCAGTCCCCATAATTCATGGTTTATAGAAAAAAATCCTCATTCTGGCTAACATATAGGGGACAATATCTTTGGATGTCCAAAAAGAAGTTCAATCCTGAAAAGATTACATCAGACACAAATTTGACCATGAAGACTGAGTCTTTGTCTTTGCAGCGGGTGAGTATCGGGTGCTTTTCTGGAAAAATACTCATCAGACGTTCAGTAACATTTGTTATTTCAACCAAATTAACCAAATTAATCTCCGACCAATATTTCTCCCAATCCTTTTCAAGCAGTCGGTCCGTTGTTATGTTCGCTCCCATTCGGACCTGGTGGATCATCATGTGCTGATGAAAGGCAAGACCGTGGATGAATATCTTCCACTCTGTCCAACTGTGTTTTATGGACTTGGCTGACCTCTCAAAATGGCTGACCAGCGAGCTGTTGAGTCTTTGTTCGTAGCGATCGGTCTCCTCCTTCATGCGTTGGGGGTCGTTGGCGATCAGTGGGACTAGTTTCAGGTAGTCGGTGATGACGGTCCCGATCTCTGAGCTGTTGCCGTCCTCGCGCTCTCTGAAAATTTGGTGGATGAAATGGGTCGTCCCGGTCTGGTTCTTGGCCTGCTGGGTCAGGATGTCGAACAGGAAGGACAGGGCCAGAGCCACCACGCCCACGCCCCCCTGTGTCACCTTTCCGCTCTCTCCCAGAGGCCCACAGGCTGTGGTTGAACGTCCCAAACTGCTCTGGAGAGAGGGAGCGGTGCACATCCATGTAGTGGGAGTTCAGATGAGCTGATGAGTTCAGGGAGAGGTAACCGGTGAAGGAGTTGTCCATGCCAGGGTCTGGAATCACACCCACTACCTTACCCAGGTTGTACTCTTGATAGCACTCAAAGTTTCCCATTTTCTTGCTGTCAGTATGAAACTGACCAGCTGTATATATACTGTCGGGAAGTTGTACAATCAATATCAGTCCAAAGTTTAATGATTAAAAACTCACCTAAATCTCAAAAAAGACTCTCCTCGCATTGGCAGTCATAAAAGGTTTTGCAATCGTAACAGAGGGGAGAAGATTTGTTTATATATAATTATCCAGGATGACAATACGGTACTTGTTTATGGAATCAAATAAGAATTTTATTTATTAAAATACATTTTAGAAGAAATGCAATGCCACCAATTATGTCAAAGACTGCATTTGATGTAATATTCAAAATGTTTTCTTTGCTTTGTTTATAATCTCTTAACCACTTGACCATAAAACCAGTATTGGAGGCATTACAATCAACAGTCTCCATTCTTAAAAGAATATGATAATGTTAATGCTAATGATAATGTTGTTTATATTTCCCAAGAAAATGTAACAAGTTTTATCTTCAGTATATCTTTAACTGCTGTTTGCGGTACAACCCAATCCATTATTGTGTAATTCGACATTTCAGCCAGCTTGAATGACATCAGAGTTTTCCGGGTATCTGGAATGCTAAGTTCAGATCACTGAATTCCCAAAATAACATGAAATGCAAATATAGCAACAGTTTAAACTGTTGATTCACAACACACAAAAAATTGACACAAAGAAACAAAGAAACAAGCAATTGCATTGAAATGGAAAATGCATGTTCCTTGAGGAGGAAATAGATATGTATTCTGTCTCACCATTTTGATATCATGAGTAGCCTAATGGTTCATAGAGAGACTCTGATAAGACGCATGGTCTATGGCCATGATAAAATTAACAATTGGCTGTGGGCGATCTGTTGTACTGTAATGACAACACTACCTCAGCTCATTTATCCCCATCAAATCACCCTCTTTTACACCTGTGCTATAGTTGTGCAAAAGACTGGTCTTGTGAAATTACCAAAAGTGAGTGGAACACTATTTCATCAGCACCCTTGACTTCAGATAGTGTTTGACAATTGAGCCTTGATTTTATTGAATCTATTTTTTCAACAAAAAACTATTTTTTACACCAATAAAAACAAATGTCAACATCGTTGTGCATGTTGTTATATAGTGATGAACTTGAAATCTTGAAAAAGATATCTGACATTTGTAATGCCTCAGCCAAAGTAACTTTTAATGTAACATTGAATCTTCCATGTTTACCATGCACTTATTCCATCCTATTTAGCACTCGCTCTTATCAATTTCTTCCCAGGCATTCATTGCATATTAATGTCAGCTACACAAAATTTAGACCATTTCTACAGGACAATTATCAGATGAAAACTGTAAACGGTAAGGAATGCTAATTTCACCAACCTTTGACTTGTATTAAAACAAAGTATGTCCCTGTCCGTTTTCCGACATTTTGGACGCTGTTTAAACTTAACCCAGAGCTGTTGCAACATGGCCCATAGTCGTGGTCAGTTTAAACAGTTTCATTCCCGCAATTATCGACTGACCTGTAATCGCCAGAAATGTCCCAGTACTGTATAGTTGGTCTAAAGTTATAGCAAAGACATGCATCTTTTGTGGATTAAAAATATTTGCTCTAATATCTGTAAATATTTTTGAATTAATTGAAAACTTTGGTTGTTCCCCCGTGTCCCCTACTGTACTGATTTAAGTGGTTAGTTGTTCAGTTTGAACCATGTTGCATTCAGTGGTCTGTTAAACAAGATTAAGATAAGATTAGCTAATGTGAGTGACACAAACCCAGCATGAGGCTTGTTTATCTAACCTGATTGAGTCTTGATAGGGACAAGATTGGGACTAGAAAGATGCATTCCTTGCTAGGTTTTAGGATATTTTGAGACCGTAGAATTAGAAGGTTCTAACTAACATTTTTCACGAAAATGAGTTTGTGTCATGAATGGGATGTTTGCTGTATGTGGCACTAAATATACATGTGAGGTTTACACAAATATACTCTTTATATAAGTATAAAAGCTTGCTAAATGTAAAAGGTTGTATCTGCGTGGAGCTCATTCACTTTGGTATCTTTGAAGCTCAACATCTCAAAATCATTCAGAATGCAGATAGAATCTTATAATTCCAAGGTCACACTTTGCTGTAATAGTAAAGAACAGTTTGTATTGTACAGGAAGTTAACTAACATTAATACGGTAACTTTTGAAACAAATGTTTATATTAGAATAATCCATTTTTTGGTAAGCCGTTGTATAAGCAGCTTCACCTCTTGTAATTGACTTCCTCTGCATCGAGCATACAAACTGCATAACGTAGAGCCCCTCAGTGAAGGTAATGTAGCTCATTGTGAAGACCTTGGAAAGTAAAATAAAAATACATTATTTACAGAGATGATTTATTGTCAATAATGATTTATTTTAATATTGTTTTATGATGTGTAATCCATTTTTTTATCACATACAGGACAGAATAATACAGAATGATTCAGCTAGGCATGGTGCATGAGAGCGTTTTATGATCTCTGTGTGAATAATCAGTACTAACACTGACTTTTCTGACTTTAAAGCATTCATTATTCAGTGGCTATAAGGATACATTCACCTGAGCTCCTGCATATTATGGAAAAAATATATAAGCAATGGAAGCAAATCCAAGCATTTACAACCATAGATTACATTATTGCCATTTGGTAGACGCTCTTATCCAGAGTGACGTACTACAAAGTGCATACCCATAACCAGGGATAAGTGTGCTGAAAGACCCTAGAGGGAAGTACAATTTCAATTGCTACCCTTACAACAAAGATAAGGACCAGGGCCTAATTCTTTTTTTTTTTTTAAACAAACAAATAAACAAACAAACAACAAAGCAAAAGTGACCAAACTTAACTATCCAAATACTGCTTACCTAGCCAACTAAAAATACCGAAACACAAAGTAAATCACAAAGACAACAATTAAGGTTCACAGGGAGGTAAGGAGGGATGGGGAGAGGTGCTGCTGTCTTCAGTTTGCGCTTGAAGGTGGGGAGAGATTCTACAGTTCTGACCTCAACGGGGAGTTCGTTCCACCACCGTGGAGCCAGAACAGACAGTAGTTGTGAGCGTGAGGTGGTGGTTCGGAGAGGGGGAGGTGCCAAGCGGCCTGTGGAGGCTGAACGAAGAGGTCTGGCAGGGGTGTAGGGTCTGATGATTTTTTGTAGGTAAGCTGGGGAATTTGATATTGAATTTGATACAACAGATTACAACAATTGATTCTTTTTTTTTGGTCTGGAATTCGATCCATGTTCCAATCCACAAAAGACGTGGTGTGGAAGACGTCTATCATAGGACCCGACTGTCTGCAAAGATCACGGTTTAAAAACTACACAGATATTCAAACCCCTTAGTTTTTTGGTTTAATAATTACAAATGTAGATGTTCAAACAAACAAAACATGGGTTACCTTCAGGACTGAGGTCAATCAGTGTAACTTTGTGAACCTTGTTAAAGACATTTCCGTAGTGATGTTTAAGCCTAGAGCGTGTGCTACATTTACTTAGTAGAAAAAGTCCTCGTCCTGGCTAATTAAATGGGGAGAATTTTTTTCGATGTTCCGAAAGTAGCCCCCTACCATGAAGGCTGCTTCAATTGTAAAGAGGTCCTGTATGTTCCGGTCTATGTCCTTACAATCAGTGAGTAACTGGTGCTTTTCTGGACAGATGCTTCTCAGACGTTCCCCTATGTTTGTAAAATCTTCCAAATTGCGTTCCAGACCTTTACTATCCATGTTATTGATTGTTTTTTCCCAGTCTTTTTCAAGCAGTCGGTCCGTCGATATGTTCGCTCCCATTCGGACCTGGTGGATCATCATGCGCTGATGAAAGGCGAGACTGTGGATGAATATCTTCCACTCTGTCCAACTGTCATTTTGTGTCTTGATTATGCTCTCGAAATGGCTGACCAGCGAGCTGTTGAGTCTTTGTTCGTAGCGATCGGTCTCCTCCTTCATGCGTTGGGGGTCGTTGGCGATCAGCGGGACTAGTTTCAGGTAGTCGGTGATGACGGTCCCGATCTCTGAGCTGTTGCCGTCCTCGCACTCTCTGAAAATTTGGTGGATGAAATGGGTCGTCCTGGTCTGGTTCTTGGCCTGCTGGGTCAGGATGTCGAACAGGAAGGACAGGGCCAGAGCCACCACGCCCACGCCCCCCTGTGTCACCTTTCCGCTCTCTCCCAGAGTGGCCCACAGGCTGTGGTTGAACGTCCCAAACTGCTCTGGAGAGAGGGAGCGGTGCACATCCATGTAGTGGGAGTTCAGGTGAGCTGATGAGTTGGTGGAGAGGTAACCGGTGAACGAGCGGTCCATTTGAGGGTCCGGAATCACACCCACATCCCGACCCAGCTGGTACGCTTCAGAGCATTCTCTGTTGCCCATTTTCCTGCTGTCAATGTGACACTGAGCAGCTGTATATATACCATCATGAAGTTGTATAATCAATATCAGTCCAAAGTTTAGTGATAAGAACTCACCAAACTTTGAAAAAGACTGTTCTCCCATAACCGGTAATAAGTGCTTTTGCAGTAGTAACAGGAAGAATTGTGTGAATTTGACTATGTAGCTTGACTATGTAGCTTTCCTGGATTTAACATTCACATTTAAAAGTATATTTAACATTTACATTTAGAAAATTGACTCAGTCTTATATTTGAGGTCTTTACTGTTCCAAATGAAGCAGTTATGGGGGGAGACGTTTTGTTTATATATAATTATCCAGGATGAGAATACTGCACTTTTTTATGGAATCTAATAAGAATTTTATTAATGTCAAAATTACATTTTAGAAGAAATTCAATCCCACCAATGATATCAAAGATTGCATTTGATATAATATATATTTTTTTTAATCTTTGCTTTTAATATAATCTCTTCACAACCTGACCATAAAACCAATATTGGAGGTATTAAAATCAAGTTGATTTAAGTCTCCATTCACTAGATATTGTGGTTTATATTTCCCATTAAAATTAAAAAGTTTTTCTACAGTATATCTTTAACTGTTGTTTGGGGTATAACCCAATCCGTTATTGTGTATTCTGACATTTCAGCCAGCTTGAATGACATCAGAATTAGGAGTTTTCCAGGTATCTGGAATGCTGAGTCCAGATCACTGAATTCTGGAAATAACATGAAATGTAACCATAGCAATGGTTTGCAACTGTTGATTTGCAAAAACATAACATTGACACAAAGAAACAAGCACTTGCATTTAAATGGAAAATGCATGTTTTTTGAGAGGGAAATAGATATGGATTTTGTCTCACCATTTTGATATCATGAGTAGCCTAATGGTTCATAGAGAGACTCCTAATGGTGCCTCTCATAACACGCATGGTCTATGGCCATGATAAAATGAGCAGTTGGCTGCAGGCGATCTGATTGACTGTAATGAAACAACACCACCACAGTTCATTTATCCTCATCGAATCACCCTCTTTTACACCTGTGCTATAGTTGTGCAGAAGACTGGTGTTATGAAATTACCAAAAGTGAGTGGAAAACTATTTCACCAGCACCTTTGACTTCAGATTGCGTTTCACAATTGAGCCTTGACTTTATTTGGGCCCATTCTTGTTATTATAATGAATACATTGTGGTTCCCATTGCTGTTTAATGAATCACGTATTTTTTTCAACAAAAAACTCTTTTTTTTACACCAATAAAAACAAATGTCAACATCATTGTGCAGGTTGTTATATAGCGATGAACTTGAAATCTTGAAAAAGATTGTTTTGTTGAGGTATTACCAAATATCTGACATTTGTAATGCTTTGGCTCATGGTGAAGTATTGGAAACGTAGTGACACTGTCTATGAGTAACACCACAGACATCAAATCTCTGGATAAATTGTAATATGATATTATAATATGTATTTTTTTCTTATTCTTGATCAGGAGAAAACAACAATATAACTTCATATCTTTAATTTCGACCAAAAGAAACCTTCCAAAAGTAAAGTACTATATCTGGTTTAATTGGCATAACACTGCAAAAGTCTGGTTCAGGACATGCAGTTCTTCATGGTCAGCCATTACTAAAGGTCGGTTAACAATTCATGTAAATTCAAAAATATAATTTCTTCTTATTGTATAAAGTCATAAGATGTAAGTAAATACAAATCCACTTTTTTTTTTTTTACAATAACTAAATGTACAGTATACAGTTTTTAAACTGTGTGAATGTTCCTGGACACGGCTTAGCAATGTTTTTCAAAGAATCGCCCAGTTATGTTTTTATTAATTGAAACCTTTGGTTGTTCCCCGGTATCTCCTACTGTAATGATTTACGTGGTTATTTGTTCAGTTTGGTCCCCATTGCATTCGGTAGTCAGTTGAAGTATGAAAACTTGCTAAATGTAAAAGGTTGTATCTGCTCCACCATTCACTTTGGTATCTTTGAAGCTCAAAATCTAAAAATCACTCAGAATGCAGATAGAATCTTATAATTCCAAGGGCACGCTTTGCTGTAATAGTAAAGAACAGTTTGTACAGTACAGGAAGCTAAGTGATGTTAATACAGTAACTTTTGAAACAAATACTTTTTCTTGGTAAGCTGTTGTATAAGCAGCTTCACCTCGGGCAATATCCCTTACTTATTAAACCTTGTTAACGTTATTACACTTGTGATACTTTAGCCTATGTCCTATATTTACTTAGTAGAAAAAAATCCTCATGCTGGCTTGTCAGTTGGGTACCATCTTTGATGATTTCTGAAAAGAAGTACAATCCTGCAATCCACACCTCAAACACAAAATCTGTGAATAAGGTTTTCTCTTTGCCTTTGCACTCGGTGAGTATCTCATGCTTTTCTGGACTAATGCTCATCAGACGTTCAGTAACATTTGACATGTCAACAAGACGTATTGGCCCAATCTTATCTGTAATATTTTTCCAGTCTTTTTCAAGCAGTCGGTCCATTGATATGTTCGCTCCCATTCGGACCTGGTTGATCATCATGTGCTGATGAAAGGCGAGACCGTGGATGAATATCTTCCACTCTGTCCAACTGTCATTTTGTGTCTTGATTATGCTCTCGAAATGGCTGACCAGCGAGCTGTTGAGTCTTTGTTCGTAGCGATCGGTCTCCTCCTTCATGCGTTGGGGGTCGTTGGCGATCAGTGGGACTAGTTTCAGGTAGTCGGTGATGACGGTCCCGATCTCTGAGCTGTCGCCGTCCTCGCGCTCTCTGAAGATTTGGTGGATGAAATGGGTCGTCCCGGTCTGGTTCTTGGCCTGCTGGGTCAGGATGTCGAACAGGAAGGACAGGGCCAGAGCCACCACGCCCACACCCCCCTGTGTCACCTTTCCGCTCTCTCCCAGAGTGGCCCGCAGGCTGTGGTTGAACGTCCCAAGCTGCTCTGGAGAGAGGGAGCGGTGCACATCCATGTAGTGGGAGTTCAGATGAGCTGATGAGTTCAGGGAGGGGTAACCGGTGGACGAGTGGTCCATATGAGGGTTCTGAATCACACCCACATCCCGGCCCAGCTGGAGCACTTTGTGGCACTCAATGAATTCCATTTTTTCTGATGTCGATCTTACTCTGACCAGCTGTATATAGAGAGAGAGAGAGAGAGAGAGAGAGGCAGTAAAGCCCCTCCAGCTACAAGTCAGCATTCCTATATGAGCACCAGGGGCTTGAACCAGCAACACTGTTAGCAGTGAAACATACTATCACCAAGCGATCCTGATGCCCCTGAAGCATCAAACAAGCTTACCCTGAACTATAAAACATGTATTTCGCATGCACATGAGATCATACATATTACTGTAAAAGAATATTAATGAATATTAGAATGAAATTAAACGAAGAGTTGCAGATTAGTATAACAGATTATTATTATTTTTTATTTTTATTTTTTATCCATTTTGGATTTGGGAGTCACTGAAAGATCAGGAGGGGTGAAATGTGATCTGTATGGAGAATATGTATCACAGAACCTGACTGACCGGATAGTTTATATTAAAAAACTTCCCATGCAGATATTCAGTCCCCATAATTCATGGTTTATAGAAAATAATCCTCATTCTGGCTAACATATAGGGGACAATATCTTTGGATGTCCAAAAAGAAGTTCAATCCTGAAAAGATTACATCAGACACAAATTTGACCATGAAGACTGAGTCTTTGTCTTTGCAGCGGGTGAGTATCTGGTGCTTTTCTGGAAAAATACTCATCAGACCTTCAGTAACATTTGTTATTTCAACCAAATTAACCAAATTAATCTCCGACCAATATTTCTCCCAATCTTTTTCAAGCAGTCGGTCCATTGTTATGTTCGCTCCCATTCGAACCTGGTGGATCATCATGTGCTGATGAAAGGCAAGACCGTGGATGAATATCTTCCACTCTGTCCAACTGTGTTTTATGGACTTGGCTGACCTCTCAAAATGGCTGACCAGCGAGCTGTTGAGTCTTTGTTCGTAGCGATCGGTCTCCTCCTTCATGCGTTGGGGGTCGTTGGCGATCAGTGGGACTAGTTTCAGGTAGTCGGTGATGACGGTCCCGATCTCTGAGCTGTTGCCATCCTCGCACTCTCTGAAAATTTGGTGGATGAAATGGGTCGTCCCGGTCTGGTTCTTGGCCTGCTGGGTCAGGATGTCGAACAGGAAGGACAGGGCCAGAGCCACCACGCCCACACCCCCCTGTGTCACCTTTCCGCTCTCTCCCAGAGTGGCCCGCAGGCTGTGGTTGAACGTCCCAAACTGCTCTGGAGAGAGGGAGCGGTGCACATCCATGTAGTGGGAGTTCAGATGAGCTGATGAGTTCAGGGAGAGGTAACCGGTGAAGGAGCGGTCCATATGAGGGTCCGGAATCACACCCACATCCCGACCCAGCAGGTACTCTTGATAGCACTCACTGTTGCCCATTTTCTTGCTGTCAGTATGAAACTGACCAGCTGTATATATACTGTCGGGAAATTGTACAATCAATATCGGTCCAAAGTTTAGTGATAAAAACTCACCTGAATCCCAAAAAAGACTCTCCTCCCATTGGCAGTCATAAGAGGTTTTGCAATCGTAACAGAAAGAATTGTGTGAATTCCCCAACAGCTGTCATATCTGGAATGGCTTTGACTATGTAGCTTTTCTGCATTTAACATTTTCATTGAACTGCAAATTTAATCTTTAGAAAATTGACTCATTCTTATATTTGATGTCTTTACTGTTCCAAATGAAACAGTTATAGGGGTGGAGAAGTTTTGTTTATTTATAATTATCCAGGATGACAATACGGTACTTGTTTATGGAATCAAATAAGAATTTTATTTATGTCAAAATTACGTTTTAGAAGAAATGCAATGCCACCAATTATGTCAAAGACTTCATTTGATGTAATATTCAAAATGTTTTCTTTGCTTTGTTTATATTCTGTTAACCAGTTGACCATAAAACCAATATTGGAGGTATTAAAATCAACTTGATTTCAGCCTCCATTCTTAAAGGTAGCGCAAATACATTTTTTAGATAATGTTGTTTATATTTCCCAATAAAATGTAACAAGTTTTATCTACAGTATATCTTTAACTGCTGTTTGAGGTACAACCCAATCCATTGTTGTGTAATCCGACATTTCAGCCAGCTTGAATGACATCAGAGTTTTTCGTTCAGGTCACTGAATTCCCGAAATAACATGAAATGCAAGTGTAGCAACAGTTTAAACTGTTGATTCACAACACACACAAAATTTACACAAAGAAAGAAAGATCCTCATCGAATCACCCTCTTTTACACCGGTACTATCGTTGTGCAGAAGACTGGTGTTATGAAATTACCAAAAGTGAGTGGAACACTATTTCACCAGCACCCTTGACTTCAGGTAGCGTTTGACAATTGAGCCTTGACTTTATTTGGGCCGACTCTTGTTATCATAGTGCATACATAGTTGTTCCCATTGCTGTTTATTGAATCATCTATTTTTTCCAACAAAAAACTATTTTTTACACCAATAAAAACAAATGTCAACATCATTGTGCATGTTGTTATATAGTGATGGAGAGAGGGAGCGGTGCACATCCATGTAGTGGGAGTTCAGATGAGATGATGAGTTCAGGGAGAGGTAACCGGTGAACGAGCGGTCCATATGAGGGTTCTGAATCACACCCACATCCAGGCCCAGCTGGAATACTTGGTGGCACTCAATGAATTCCATTTTTTCTGATGTCGATCTTACTCTGACCAGCTGTATATATTGTGCCAGGAAGTTGTACAATCAATATCAGTCCAAGGTTCAGTGATAAGAACTAATCAGAAAGAACAAGACTGTCCTCCCATGGCCACTTTTCGTAGTTAATCTGAACAAGATTATTCACAAAAATCTATTTTCCACAAACTAAACACTCATATATACACTCAAAACAACAGAAAAAGTCGCACACAATGATGTGTGATCAGGGCATGATATACAGGGTATACCCATGGATAATGAAGGGAATTTAATTTTTTTTCATTAACCCAGTTCATTGAATAATTACCAATGGCTTTTCACTGCAGTGTTAAAATGAATTATAATTCTATACTTTATTGAACCCTGTGGGGTCATTTGTCCTCTGCGTTTGACCCATTCTAGTTACTTAGGAGCAGTGGGCAGCCACAGTGCACTGCCCGAGGACAAACTCCTGTTCTGAGGCCAGTGCCTTGGTCAACGGCAGCAGCACACCTAACCTGGCATGCATTGAGTACCCAGAGTAAGCCCACGCAAACTCAGGGAGAACTTAAAGAAAGTATCTGGGATTCCATCTGGGATTTAATCCCAGGACCACCTTTTTGCGAGGGGACAGTGCTCACCACTATGCCACCATGCTGCCAACCCAAATATATCTTAATCTGGTGCCTTTCATCAACATTTTCAGTATCATCGTTTTCAGCTATCATCAGCTAGCCCTAGACTAACGTCACGGGCCACGCGGCAGCAGTGGGTGCATTGTCCCCATCAAGGGGACATAGATATAGAGTACTGTGCAAAAGTCTTAGACACCTGTATAACATTCTGTACAGATAAGATTCTTTATAAAATAATTAAATTGAAGGTCCTAAATAAACATACGATACATTTGACATTACATTTTAGTAATTTGGCAGAATAGTTAAAAACTGAATCAAATCTATATTTTTTGTGACCACCCTTTGGCGTTAAAACTGCATCACTTCTCTGAGATAACCAACACCTTCCTGCAGTTCTATAAGACAATCGGCCGGGAGGTTGTTCCAAGCATGTTGGAGAACTTGCCACAGATCTTCTGCAGACTTCGCTTGGCTGCTTGCTTCTGATCTCAGACAGCCTTGTTCAAGTTTTTATGTAAAAAGTAGTCAATTGCTTACAGTAATATGTTAAATTAAATACAAAAATGTCTCTGTAAAATTACATCTTTTGGAAAATGAATATTTGTAAATCTCAAATGTGTTCTTTTATGCTAACACACACAAAAAAATAAACATATATATAATAAAGTCTAGGGTGCCTAAGACTTCTGCACAGTACTGTATATATGGGTCATCCCATGGCAAACTCAACCACCTTGCACCACGCACAAATCTCAAATCGCAAATTTTCTTAATTTGAGGGCTGGTAAGTATCAAGGAGAAATACAAATAAAACTGAAAACTTGAGCTCAATCGGACAAACTGTTTTTGGGTTAGAGCCCTTTGGAAATCAGGCCTCCGATGCCCAAAATTGCGTGATCCAAACTGGCTCACACCCTTAATTTTGACCTTGAAAAACGAGCAATATTTGAGTTCAGTCAATATTTGAAGCTCTATATCTCCAATATTAAGCAATTGTTTTGTTTGATATTTGGCTGCATAAAGGAAGGGGCAAATGCTCATCACTCAGGGAAATTTCCGCCAGTGGATCCGTCTAATTCTGGAGATATGCACACCCAAATATGGTCCCAGACGCTCTCAGAGGTATATTCAAGGTCATTTAGATTCACGGCTTGAAGTGCAAGAAGGTTTCTGACACCAGGGTTGTAAGATTTGAAATACCAGATTTCAAGGACTTTGGACCATCCAAACCAGAGATATGGACCTTTGAAGAGTGGAGATTGTGCAATTGGGGCATTTTTGGGTTGTCTGTGTGTAGTTTGTTCCTGAATTTCTTTAAATTAAGTAAGCCCATTTCACTGCATTACCCATTCTTTTCATGGGCCATCAATACAGTGCAATCTACTCTATGTGATGTTCTATGTGATGTGCTGGCACATGGCACATAGAGTGTAGATGCATTCACTGAGCATTTTATTAGGAACACCTGTACACCTGTGCAGCTGGAATGCAAAAGCATTCAGGTTAAAACATGCCTGAGTTTAGTATGGTCTTTTTGTGGTGAAATGTAATCTCTAATGCTATCTCTCTCATACAGTAGCTTTTTGACATGCAGTTTGTGGTTTATATTGTATTTAACACTGCCCATGTTATACTAATTCTATGAACTGGCTACTTTGTGAATTAGAGATTTAAGATGGCTGTCTGATTCCCAAGAGCCTACACAAGCAGTGTCCTCACCGAACCTTACTGACACACACAGACTTACATGCACACACTGACACATGCCATTTACATACCTGTCTTTTTCTTCTGTCTAGTTTACCTGCCTATCGAACCAAAGGAATTATCTATGACGTCAACCTTTTCTGTGTGTATTAAGATTGCGCTGTCTCGATTGAACCTTTTCATGTAAAATCAATCAGGAAAAACCAAATGAATGGAACCAGTGCCTTGAATTGTTTATGAGGCTGCAGTACATTTTAGAGTGGGTTGAAGCCTAAAATAGGTCTGACAATGAAGAATAAACTTGATATCTTGAGATATATTTTGGAGGGCTCTCCGATTGTATCATTAGGATAATTATATTTATTAATGACTATGCATATATTAATTGTGGCGGCACGGATGGTGCAGTGGTTAGCACTGCCGCCTCACAGCAAGGAGGTCCTGGGTTTGAATCCCCGTCGGCCGGGGCCTCTCTGTGCGGAGTTTGCATGTTCTCCCCGTGTCTGCGTGGGTTTCCTCCGGGTACTCCGGTTTCCTCCCACAGTCCAAAGACATGCAGATTAGGCTGATTGGAGAGTCTAAATTGCCCGTAGGTGTGAGTGTGTGAGTGAATGGTGTGTGTGCCCTGCGATGGACTGGCGACCTGTCCAGGGTCTATTCCTGCCTTTCGCCCAATGTATGCTGGGATAGGCTCCAGCCCCCCTGCGACCCTGATCAGGATAAGCGGGTTCAGATAATGGATGGATGGATGGATATATTAATTGTATTATTGTGTATAATTTTATTTGCAGAGTATGTATTAATACATAATGATCTAGCAAGACATGATGCATGAGAGCACACAGTTCTCTCTGTGTTAATACTAGACACTAACACAAGAGTGAATGCTTATTAATCCTTTATTTAACCAGGGAAAGTCCATTGAGAAGAAGAACACCACAAGTGCAAGTGGAGAGAGAGAGAGAGAGCGAGAGAGAGAGAGAGAGAGAGAGAGGCAGTAAAGCCCCTCCAGCTACAAGTCAGCATTCCTATATGAGCACCAGGGGCTTGAACCAGCAACACTGTTAGGAGTGAAACATACTATCACCAAGCGATCCTGATGCCCCTGAAGCATCAAACAAGCTTACCCTGAACTATAAAACATGTATTTCGCATGCACATGAGATCACACATATTACTGTAAAAGAATATTAATGAATATTAGAATGAAATTAAACGAAGAGTTGCAGATTAGTTTAACAGATTATTATTATTTTTAATTTTTATTTTTTATCCATTTTGGATTTGATAGTCACTGAAAGATCAGCAGGGGTGAAATGTGATCTGTTTGGAGAATATATATCACAGAACCTGACTGAAACCTGATTAAAAAACTTCCCATGCAGATATTCAGTCCCCATAATTCATGGTTTATAGAAAAAGATCCTCATTCTGGCTAACATATAGGGGACAATATCTTTGGATGTCCAAAAAGAAGTTCAATCCTGAAAAGATTACATCAGACACAAATTTGACCATGAAGACTGAGTCTTTGTCTTTGCAGCGGGTGAGTATCGGGTGCTTTTCTGGAAAAATACTCATCAGACGTTCAGTAACATTTGTTATTTCAACCATCCATCCATCCATCCATCCATCGTCACCCGCTTATCCGGAGTCGGGTCGCGGGGGCAGTAGGCAAAGCCGGGTATTCCAGGCGTCCCTCTCCCCAGCAACGCATTCTAGCTCCTCCTGGGGGATCCCGAGGCGTTCCCTGGCCAGGAGAGATATATAATCTCTCCAGCGGGCTCTGGGTCTCCCTCGGGGTCTCCGCCCAGTTGGACGAGCCCGGAAAACCTCCAAAGGGAGGCGCCCGGGAGGCATCCTGATCAGATGCCCGAACCACCTCAATTGGCTCCTTTCGACGCGAAGGAGCAGCGGCTCTACTCCGAGCTCCCTCCGGATGTCCGAGCTCCTCACCCTATCTCTAAGGCTGAGCCCGGCCACCCTACGGAGGAAGCTCATTTCGGCCGCTTGTATACGCGATCTCGTTCTTTCGGTCACTACCCAAAGCTCGTGACCATAGGTGAGGGTTGGGACGTAGATCGACCAGTAAATCGAGAGCTTCGCCTTCCGGCTCAGCTCCTTCTTCACCACAACGGTCCGGTGCAACGCCCGCATTACTGCTGACGCTGCACCGATCCGCCTGTCGATCTCACGCTCCCTTCTACCCTCACTCGTGAACAAGACCCCGAGATACTTGAACTCCTTCACTTGGGGCAAAGACTCGTTCCCAACCCGGAGGGAGCAATCCACCGTTTTCCGGCAGAGAACCATGGCCTCGGACTTGGAGGTGCTGACTCTCATCCCGGCCGCTTCACACTCGGCTGCAAACCGCTCCAGTGCGTGCTGAAGGTCACGGTCCGATGAAGCCAGCAGAACCACATCATCCGCAAAAAGCAGAGATGCGATTCTGAGGTCACCAAACCGGACACTCTCCTGACCTCGGCTGCGCCTTGAGATCCTGTCCATGAATACCACAAACAGGACCGGTGACAAGGGGCAACCTTGGCGGAGTCCAACACCCACTGGAAACGTGCTTGACTTTGTGCCGAGAATGCGGACACAGCTCTCACTTTGGTTATACAGGGACCGGATGGCTCGTAACAACGGCCCCGGTACCCCATACTCCCGCAGTACACCCCACAGGGTTCCCCGGGGGACACGGTCGAAAGCCTTCTCCAAGTCCACAAAGCACATGTGGACTGGATGGGCAAACTCCCATGACCCCGCCAGCAACCCTGCCAAGGTAAAGAGCTGGTCCACTGTTCCACGGCCAGGACGGAAGCCACATTGCTCCTCCTGAATCCGAGGTTCGACCGTCGGTCGGAGCCTCCTTTCCAGTACCCTAGAGTAAGCTTTCCCAGGGAGGCTGAGGAGTGTGATACCCCGGTAATTGGAGCACACCCTCCGATCCCCCTTCTTGAAAATGGGGACCACCACCCCGGTCTGCCACTCTACAGGTACTGTCCCCGATCTCCACGCGACACTGAAGAGGCGTGTCAGCCAAGACAGCCCAACAATGTCCAGAGCCTTCAGCATCTCAGGGCGAATCTCATCTACACCCGGCGACTTGCCACTGAGGAGCTTTTTGACTACCTCAGCAACTTCCGCCAGGGATATAGGTGCAGATTCCCCCGAGTCTTCAGGCTCTGCCTCTTCCACAGAGGACGTGTTGTTCGGGTTCAGGAGCTCCTCGAAGTGCTCTTTCCACCGTCCGACAATATCCCCAGTCCGGGTCAGCAGTTCTCCTCCCCTGCTGAAAACAGCCTGAGACAAGCCCTGCTTTCCCTTTCTGAGTCGTCGGATGGTTTGCCAGAACTTCCTCGAGGCCAACCGAAAGTCCTTCTCCATAGCCTCCCCGAACTCCTCCCACACCCGGGTTTTTGCTTCAGTGACTGCCGAAGCTGCAGCCCTTCTGGCCACCCGGTACCTGTCTGCTGCTTCAGGGGACCCCCGGGCCAGCCAAGCCCGAAAGGCCTCCTTCTTCAGCTTGACGGCCTCCCTCACCGCTGGTGTCCACCAGCGGGTTCTTGGGTTGCCGCCCCGACAGGCACCGATGACCTTCTGACCACAGCTCCTGCTTGCCGCCTCTGCAATGGAGGCTTTGAACATGGCCCACTCGGACTCCATGTCCCCAGCTTCCCCCGGGATGCGTGAGAAGTTCTTCCGGAGGTGGGAGTTGAAGACCTCGCGAACAGGGGCCTCCGCCAGACGTTCCCAGTTCACCCTCACTACACGTTTGGGTTTACCGGGTCTGTCAGGCAGCCTCCCCGGCCACTTGATCCAACTCACCACCAGGTGGTGATCAGTTGACAGCTCTGCTCCTCTCTTCACCCGAGTGTCCAAGACATACGGCCGCAGGTCTGATGATACGACCACAAAGTCGATCATCGATCTTTGGCCTAAGGTGCTCTGGTACCAAGTACACTTATGAGCTACCCTATGCTCGAACATGGTGTTTGTTATCGACAATCCATGGCCAGCACAGAAGTCCAATAACAAAACACCGCTTGGGTTCAGATCAGGCAGGCCGTTCCTCCCAATCACCCCCCTCCAGGTTTCTCCGTCATTGCCCACGTGAGCGTTGAAGTCGCCCAGCAGAACTATGGAGTCTCCGGGTGGCACCCTTTCCAGGATGCCACCCAGTGACTCCAAGAAGGCCGGATACTCTGAACTGCCATTTGGTGCATACGCACAAATGACAGTCAGAGCCTTCCCCCCAGCGACACGTAGTCGCAGAGAAGCGACCCTCTCGTTCCCCGGGTGGAACTCCGACACAGTGGCGCTCAGCCGGTGGCTTGTGAGTATCCCCACACCCGCCCGGCGCCTCTCACCTTGAGCAACTCCAGAAAAGAACAGAGTCCAGCCCCTCTCCAGGAGTTTGGTTCCGGAACCAGTACTGTGCGTGGAGGTGAGCCCAACTATATCTAGTTGGTACCGCTCCGCCTCCCGCACTAGCTCAGGTTCCTTCCCCACCAGAGAGGTGACGTTCCACGTCCCCAGAACCAGTCTGCGACGCCGAGGATCAGCACGCCCAGATCCCCGCCTTTGCCTACTGCCCGTTGGGCAAAGCACCCGACTCCGATGCCGACCCCTGCAGGTGGTGAGCCCACAGGGCGGCGACCCCACGTGACCAGTTCGGGCTGTGCCCGGCCGGGCCCCATGGGATAAGGCCCGGCCACCAGACGCTCGCCGACGAGCTCCCCTCCCGGGTCTGGCTCCAGCAGGGGGCCCCGGTTTCCCTTTTCCGGGCGAGGTAACTGGGTCTTTGTGTGGCCGTGTCATGGGAGTCTTTGAATCGCTCTTAGTCCGGCCCCTCCCCCGGGACCAATTTGCCTTGGGAGACCCTACTGGGGGCTAACAGTGCCCCCGACAACCTAGCTCCCAGGATCACCGGGACACACAAACCCCTCCACCACGTTAAGGTGGCGATTCCTCGGATTCAACCAAATTAACCAAATTAATCTCCGACCAATATTTCTCCCAATCCTTTTCAAGCAGTCGGTCCGTTGTTATGTTCGCTCCCATTCGGACCTGGTGGATCATCATGTGCTGATGAAAGGCGAGACCGTGGATGAATATCTTCCACTCTGTCCAACTGCGTTTTATGGACTTGGCTGACCTCCCAAAATGGCTGACCAGCGAGCTGTTGAGTCTTTGTTCGTAGCGATCGGTCTCCTCCTTCATGCGTTGGGGGTCGTTGGCGATCAGTGGGACTAGTTTCAGGTAGTCGATGATGACGGTCCCGATCTCTGAGCTGTTGCCGTCCTCACGCTCTCTGAAAATTTGGTGGATGAAATGGGTCGTCCTGGTCTGGTTCTTGGCCTGCTGGGTCAGGATGTCGAACAGGAAGGACAGGGCCAGAGCCACGACACCCACGCCCCCCTGTGTCACCTTTCCGCTCTCTCCCAGAGTGATGGATCTTTAGAAAATTGACTCATTCTTATATTTGATGTATTTACTGTTCCAAATGAAACAGTTGTAGGGGTGGAGAAGTTTTGTTTATTTATAATTATCCAGGATGACAATACGGTACTTGTTTATGGAATCAAATAAGAATTTAATTTATGTCGAAATTACATTTTAGAAGAAATGCAATGCCACCAATTATGTTAAATGTTTTCTTTGCTTTGTTTATATTCTCTTAACCACTTGACCATTAAACCAATATTGGAGGTATTAAAATCAACTTGATTTCAGCCTCCATTCTTAAAGGTTGTTCCCATTGCTGTTTATTGAATCATCTATTTTTTCCAACAAAAAACTATTTTTTACACCAATAAAAACAAATGTCAGCATCATTGTGCATGTTGTTATATAGTGATGGAGAGAGGGAGCGGTGCACTTGGTGGCACTCAAGGAATCCCATTTTTTCTGATGTCGATCTTACTCTGACCAGCTGTATATATTGTGCCAGGAAATTGTAAAATCAATATCAGTCCGAGGTTCAGTGATAAGAACTAATCAGAAAGAACAAGACTGTCCTCCCATGGCCACTTTTCGTAGTTAATCTGAACAAGATTATTCACAAAAAATTTTGGGTTGTCTGTGTGTAGTTTGTTCCTGAATTTCTTTAAATTAAGTAAGCCCATTTGACTGCATTTCCCCTTCTTTTCATGGACGAGAATCCCTCACTTGCCATCAATAGAGTGCAATCTACTCTATGTGATGTTCTATGTGATGTGCTGGCACATGGCACATAGAGCGTAGATGCATTCACTGAGCATTTTATTAGGAACACCTGTACACCTGTGCAGCTGGAATGCAAAAGCATTCAGGTTAAAACATGCCTGAGTTTAGTATGGTCTTTTTGTGGTGAAATGTAATCTCTATTGCTATCTCTCTCATACAGTAGCTTTTTGACATGCAGTTTGTGTTGTATTTAACACTGCCCATGTTATACTAATTCTATGAACTGGCTACTTTGTGAATTAGAGATTTAAGATGGCTGTCTGATTCCCAAGAGCCTACCCAAGCAGTGTCCTCACTGAACCTTACTGACACACACAGACTCACATGCACACACTGACACATGCCATTTAAATACCTGTCTTTTTCTTCTGTCTAGTTTACCTGCCTATCGAACCAAAGGAATTATCTATGACGTCAACCTTTTCTGTGTGTATTAAGATTGCGCTGTCTCGATTGAACCTTTTCATGTAAAATCAATCAGGAAAAACCAAATGAATGGAACCAGTGCCTTGAATTGTTTATGAGGCTGCAGTACATTTTAGAGTGGGTTGAAGCCTAAAATAGGTCTGACAATGAAGAATAAACTTGATATCTTGAGATATATTTTGGAGGGCTCTCCGATTGTATCATTAGGATAATTATATTTATTAATGACTATGCATATATTAATTGTATTATTGTGTATAATTTTATTTGCAGAGTATGTATTAATACATAATGATCTAGCAAGACATGATGCATGAGAGCACACAGTTCTCTCTGTGTTAATACTAGACACTAACACAAGAGTGAATGCTTATTAATCCTTTATTTAACCAGGGAAAGTCCATTGAGAAGAAGAACACCACATGTGCAAGTGGAGAGAGAGAGAGAGAGAGATAGAGAGAGAGAGAGAGAGAGAGGCAGTAAAGCCCCTCCAGCTACAAGTCAGCATTCCTATATGAGCACCAGGGGCTTGAACCAGCAACACTGTTAGCAGTGAAACATACTATCACCAAGCAATCCTGATGCCCCTGAAGCATCAAACAAGCTTACCCTGAACTATAAAACATGTATTTCGCATGCACATGAGATCACACATATTACTGTAAAAGAATATTAATGAATATTAGAATGAAATTAAACGAAGAGTTGCAGATTAGTATAACAGATTATTATTATTTTTTATTTTTATTTTTTATCCATTTTGGATTTGATAGTCACTGAAAGATCAGCAGGGGTGAAATGTGATCTGTTTGGAGAATATATATCACAGAACCTGACTGACCGGATAGTTTAGATTAAAAAACTTCCCATGCAGATATTCAGTCCCCATAATTCATGGTTTATAGAAAAAAATCCTCATTCTGGCTAACATATAGGGGACAATATCTTTGGATGTCCAAAAAGAAGTTCAATCCTGAAAAGATTACATCAGACACAAATTTGACCATGAAGACTGAGTCTTTGTCTTTGCAGCGGGTGAGTATCGGGTGCTTTTCTGGAAAAATACTCATCAGACGTTCAGTAACATTTGTTATTTCAACCAAATTAACCAAATTAATCTCCGACCAATATTTCTCCCAATCCTTTTCAAGCAGTCGGTCCGTTGTTATGTTCGCTCCCATTCAGACCTGGTGGATCATCATGTGCTGATGAAAGGCGAGACCGTGGATGAATATCTTCCACTCTGTCCAACTGCGTTTTATGGACTTGGCTGACCTCTCAAAATGGCTGAACAGCGAGCTGTTGAGTCTTTGTTCGTAGCGATCGGTCTCCTCCTTCATGCGTTGGGGGTCGTTGGCGATCAGTGGGATTAGTTTCAGGTAGTCGGTGATGACGGTCCCGATCTCTGAGCTGTTGCCGTCCTCACGCTCTCTGAAGATTTGGTGGATGAAATGGGTCGTCCCGGTCTGGTTCTTGGCCTGCTTGGTAAGGATGTCGAACAGGAAGGACAGGGCCAGAGCCACCACGCCCACACCCCCCTGTGTCACCTTTCCGCTCTCTCCCAGAGTGGCTCGCAGGCTGTGGTTGAACGTCCCAAACTGCTCTGGAGAGAGGGAGCGGTGCACATCCATGTAGTGGGAGTTCAGATGAGCTGATGAGTTCAGGGAGAGGTAACCGGTGAAGGAGTTGTCCATGCCAGGGTCTGGAATCACACCCACTACCTTACCCAGGTTGTTTGTACTCTTGATAGCACTCAAAGTTTCCCATTTTCTTGCTGTCAGTATGAAACTGACCAGCTGTATATATACTGTCGGGAAGTTGTACAATCAATATCAGTCCAAAGTTTAATGATAAAAACTCACCTAAATCTCAAAAAAGACTCTCCTCGCATTGGCAGTCATAAAAGGTTTTGCAATCGTAACAGAGGGGAGAAGATTTGTTTATATATAATTATCCAGGATGACAATACGGTACTTGTTTATGGAATCAAATAAGAATTTTATTTATTAAAATACATTTTAGAAGAAATGCAATGCCACCAATTATGTCAAAGACTGCATTTGATGTAATATTCAAAATGTTTTCTTTGCTTTGTTTATAATCTCTTAACCACTTGACCATAAAACCAATATTGGAGGCATTACAATCAACAGTCTCCATTCTTAAAAGTAGCGCTAATGATAATGTTGTTTATATTTCCCAAGAAAATGTAACAAGTTTTATCTTCAGTATATCTTTAACTGCTGTTTGCGGTACAACCCAATCCATTATTGTGTAATTCGACATTTCAGCCAGCTTGAATGACATCAGAGTTTTCCGGGTATCTGGAATGCTAAGTTCAGATCACTGAATTCCCAAGAAATGCAAATATAGTAACAGTTTAAACTGTTGATTCACAACACACAAAAAATTGACACAAAGAAACAAAGAAACAAGCAATTGCATTGAAATGGAAAATGCATGTTCCTTGAGGAGGAAATAGATATGTATTCTGTCTCACCATATTGATATCATGAGTAGCCTAAAGGTTCATAGAGAGACTCTGATAAGACGCATGGTCTATGGCCATGATAAAATTAACAATTGGCTGTGGGCGATCTGTTGTACTGTAATGACAACACTACCTCAGCTCATTTATCCCCATCAAATCACCCTCTTTTACACCTGTGCTATAGTTGTGCAGAACACTGGTCTTGTGAAATTACCAAAAGTGAGTGGAACACTATTTCATCAGCACCCTTGACTTCAGATAGTGTTTGACAATTGAGCCTTGATTTTATTTGGGCCCATACTTGTTATTATAATGTATACATTGTTGTTCCCATTGCTGTTTATTGAATCTATTTTTTCAACAAAAAACTATTTTTTACATCAATAAAAACAAATGTCAACATTGTTGTGCATGTTGTTATATAGTGATGAACTTGAAATCTTGAAAAAGATATCTGACATTTGTAATGCCTCAGCCAAAGTAACTTTTAATGTAACATTGAATCTTCCATGTGTACCATGCACTTATTCCATCCTATTTAGCACTCGCTCTTATCAATTTCTTCCCAGGCATTCATTGCATATTAATGTCAGCTACACAAAATTTAGACCATTTCTACAGGACAATTATCAGATGAAAACTGTAAACGGTAAGGAATGCTAATTTCACCAACCTTTGACTTGTATTAAAACAAAGTATGTCCCTGTCCGTTTTCCGACATTTTGGACGCTGTTTAAACTTAACCCAGAGCTGTTGCAACATGGCCCATAGTCGTGGTCTGTTGAAACAGTTTCATTCCTGCAATTATCGAGTGAACTGTAATCGCCAGAAATGTGCCAGTACTGTATAGTTGGTCATAGCAAAGACATGCATCTTTCATGGATTAAAAATATTTGCTCTAATATCTGTAAATATTTTTGAATTAATTGAAAACTTTGGTTGTTCCCCGGTGTCCCCTACTGTACTGATTTAAGTGGTTAGTTGTTCAGTTTGATCCATGTTGCATTCAGTAGTCTGTTAAACAAGATTAAGATAAGATTAGTTAACATGAGTGACACGAACCCAGCTTGAAGCTTGTTTATCTAACCTGATTGCGGCTTAATAGGGACAAGATTGGGACTAGAAAGATGCATTCTTTGCTAGGGTTTAGGATTTTTTGAGACCGTAGAATTATAAGGTTCTAACTAACATTTTTCACGAAAATGAGTTTGTGTCATGAATGGGATGTTTGCTGTATGTGGCACTAAATATACATGTGAGGTTTACACAAATATACTCTTTATATAAGTATAAAAGCTTGCTAAATGTAAAAGGTTGTATCTGCGTGGAGCTCATTCACTTTGGTATCTTTGAAGCTCAACATCTCAAAATCACTCAGAATGCAGATAGAATCTTATAATTCCAAGGTCACACTTTGCTGTAATAGTAAAGAACAGTTTGTATTGTACAGGAAGTTAACTAACATTAATACGGTAACTTTTGAAACAAATGTTTATATTAGAATAATCCTTTTTTTGGTAAGCCGTTGTATAAGCAGCTTCACCTCTTGTAATTGACTTCCTCTGCATCGAGCATACAAACTGCATAACGTAGAGCCCCTCATTGAAGGTAATGTAGCTCATTGTGAAGACCTTGAAAAGTAAAATAAAAATACATTATTTACAGAGATGATTTATTGTCAATAATGATTTATTTTAATATTGTTTTATGATGTGTAATCCATTTTTTTATCACATACAGGACAGAATAATACAGAATGATTCAGCAAGGCATGGTGCATGAGAGCGTTTTATGATCTCTGTGTGAATAATCAGTACTAACACTGACTTTTCTGACTTTAAAGCATTCATTATTCAGTGGCTATAAGGATACATTCACCTGAGTTCCTGCATATTATGGAAAAAAAATATAAGCAATGGAAGCAAATCCAAGCATTTACAGCAGATTACAACAATTGATTCTTTTTTTTGGTCTGCAATTCGATCCATGTTCCAATCCGTGATGTTGAAGAGGTCTATCATAGGACCCGACTGTCTGCAAAGATCACAGTTTAAAAACTACACAGATGTTCAAACCCCTTAGTTTTTTGGTTTAATAATTACAAATGTAGATGTCCAAACAAATAAAACATGGGTTACCTTCAGGACTGAGGTCAATCAGTGTAACTTTGTGAACCTTGTTAAAGACATTTCCGTAGTGATGTTTAAGTCTAGAGCGTGTGCTACATTTACTTAGTAGAAAAAGTCCTCATCCTGGCTAATTAAATGGGGAGAATTTTTTTCGATGTTCCAAAAGTAGGCCCCTCCCATGAAGGCTAATTCATATGTAAAGAGGTCCTGTAGGTTTTGGTCTATGTCCTTACAACTAGTGAGTAACTGGTGCTTTTCTGGACAGATGCTCCTCAGACGTTCCCCTATATTTGTAAAATCTTCCAAATTGCGTTTCAGACCTTCACCCATGTTATTGATTGTTTTTCCAGTTTTCAGTTTCCAGTCTTTTTGAAGCAGTCGGTCCATTGATATGTTCGCTCCCATTCGGACCAGGTGGATCATCATGTGCTGATGAAAGACGAGACCGTGGATGAATATCTTCCACTCTGTCCAACTGTCATTTTGTGTCTCGAATATGCTCTCAAAATGGCTGACCAGCGAGCTGTTGAGTCTTTGTTCGTAGCGATCGGTCTCCTCCTTCATGCGTTGGGGGTCGTTGGCGATCAGCGGGACTAGTTTCAGGTAGTCGGTGATGACGGTCCCGATCTCTGAGCTGTTGTCGTCCTCGCGCTCTCTGAAAATTTGGTGGATGAAATGGGTCGTCCCGGTCTGGTTCTTGGCCTGCTGGGTCAGGATGTCGAACAGGAAGGACAGGGCCAGAGCCACGACACCCACACCCCCCTGTGTCACCTTTCCGCTCTCTCCCGAAGTGGCCCGCAGGCTGTGGTTGAACGTCCCAAGCTGCTCTGGAGAGAGGGAGCGGTGCACATCCATGTAGTGGGAGTTCAGATGAGCTGATGAGTTCAGGGAGAGGTAACCGGTGAACGAGCGGTGCATATGAGGGTCCGGAATCACACCCACATCCCGACCCAGCTGGTACGCTTGAGAGCATTCTCTGTTGCCCATTTTCCTGCTGTCAATGTGACACTGAGCAGCTGTATATATACCATCAGGAAGTTGTATAATCAATATCAGTCCAAAGTTTAGTGATAAGAACTCACCAAACTTTGAAAAAGACTGTTCTCCCATAACCGGTAATAAGTGCTTTTGCAGTAGTAACAGGAAGAATTGTGTGAATTTGACTATGTAGCTTGACTATGTAGCTTTCCTGGATTTAACATTCACATTTAAAAGTATATTTAACATTTACATTTAGAAAATTGACTCAGTCTTATATTTGAGGTCTTTACTGTTCCAAATGAAGCAGTTATGGGGGGAGACGTTTTGTTTATATATAATTATCCAGGATGAGAATACTGCACTTTTTTATGGAATCTAATAAGAATTTTATTAATGTCAAAATTACATTTTAGAAGAAATTCAATCCCACCAATGATATCAAAGATTGCATTTGATATAATATATATTTTTTTTAATCTTTGCTTTTAATATAATCTCTTCACAACCTGACCATAAAACCAATATTGGAGGTATTAAAATCAAGTTGATTTAAGTCTCCATTCACTAGATATTGTGGTTTATATTTCCCATTAAAATTAAAAAGTTTTTCTACAGTATATCTTTAACTGTTGTTTGGGGTATAACCCAATCCGTTATTGTGTATTCTGACATTTCAGCCAGCTTGAATGACGTCAGAATTAGGAGTTTTCCAGGTATCTGGAATGCTGAGTCCAGATCACTGAATTCTGGAAATAACATGAAATGTAACCATAGCAATGGTTTGCAACTGTTGATTTGCAAAAACATAACATTGACACAAAGAAACAAGCACTTGCATTTAAATGGAAAATGCATGTTTCTTGAGAGGGAAATAGATATGGATTTTGTCTCACCATTTTGATATCATGAGTAGCCTAATGGTTCATAGAGAGACTCCTAATGGTGCCTCTCATAACACGCATGGTCTATGGCCATGATAAAATGAGCAGTTGGCTGCAGGCGATCTGATTGACTGTAATGAAACAACACCACCACAGTTCATTTATCCTCATCGAATCACCCTCTTTTACACCTGTGCTATAGTTGTGCAGAAGACTGGTGTTATGAAATTACCAAAAGTGAGTGGAAAACTATTTCACCAGCACCTTTGACTTCAGATTGCGTTTCACAATTGAGCCTTGACTTTATTTGGGCCCATTCTTGTTATTATAATGAATACATTGTGGTTCCCATTGCTGTTTAATGAATCACGTATTTTTTTCAACAAAAAATTCTTTTTTTTACACCAATAAAAACAAATGTCAACATCATTGTGCAGGTTGTTATATAGCGATGAACTTGAAATCTTGAAAAAGATTGTTTTGTTGAGGTATTACCAAATATCTGACATTTGTAATGCTTTGGCTCATGGTGAAGTATTGGAAACGTAGTGACACTGTCTATGAGTAACACCACAGACATCAAATCTCTGGATAAATTGTAATATGATATTATAATATGTATTTTTTTCTTATTCTTGATCAGGAGAAAACAACAATATAACTTCATATCTTTAATTTCGACCAAAAGAAACCTTCCAAAAGTAAAGTACTATATCTGGTTTAATTGGCATAACACTGCAAAAGTCTGGTTCAGGACATGCAGTTCTTCATGGTCAGCCATTACTAAAGGTCGGTTAACAATTCATGTAAATTCAAAAATATAATTTCTTCTTATTGTATAAAGTCATAAGATGTAAGTAAATACAAATCCACTTTTTTTTTTTTTACAATAACTAAATGTACAGTATACAGTTTTTAAACTGTGTGAATGTTCCTGGACACGGCTTAGCAATGTTTTTCAAAGAATCGCCCAGTTATGTTTTTATTAATTGAAACCTTTGGTTGTTCCCCGGTATCTCCTACTGTAATGATTTACGTGGTTATTTGTTCAGTTTGGTCCCCATTGCATTCGGTAGTCAGTTGAAGTATGAAAACTTGCTAAATGTAAAAGGTTGTATCTGCTCCACCATTCACTTTGGTATCTTTGAAGCTCAAAATCTAAAAATCACTCAGAATGCAGATAGAATCCTATAATTCCAAGGGCACGCTTTGCTGTAATAGTAAAGAACAGTTTGTACAGTACAGGAAGCTAAGTGATGTTAATACAGTAACTTTTGAAACAAATACTTTTTCTTGGTAAGCTGTTGTATAAGCAGCTTCACCTCGGGCAATATCCCTTACTTATTAAACCTTTTTAACGTTATTACACTTGTGATACTTTAGCCTATGTCCTATATTTACTTAGTAGAAAAAATCCTCATTCTGGCTTGTCAGTTGGGTACCATCTTTGATGATTTCTGAAAAGAAGTACAATCCTGCAATCCACACCTCAAACACAAAATCTGTGAATAAGGTTTTCTCTTTGCCTTTGCACTCGGTGAGTATCTCATGCTTTTCTGGACTAATGCTCATCAGACGTTCAGTAACATTTGACATGTCAACAAGACGTATTGGCCCAATCTTATCTGTAATATTTTTCCAGTCTTTTTCAAGCAGTCGGTCCATTGATATGTTCGCTCCCATTCGGACCTGGTTGATCATCATGTGCTGATGAAAGGCAAGACCGTGGATGAATATCTTCCACTCTGTCCAACTGTCATTTTGTGTCTTGATTATGCTCTCAAAATGGCTGACCAGCGAGCTGTTGAGTCTTTGTTCGTAGCGATCGGTCTCCTCCTTCATGCGTTGGGGGTCGTTGGCGATCAGCGGGACTAGTTTCAGGTAGTCGATGATGACGGTCCCGATCTCTGAGCTGTCGCCGTCCTCGCGCTCTCTGAAGATTTGGTGGATGAAATGGGTCGTCCCGGTCTGGTTCTTGGCCTGCTGGGTCAGGATGTCGAACAGGAAGGACAGGGCCAGAGCCACCACGCCCACGCCCCCCTGTGTCACCTTTCCGCTCTCTCCCAGAGTGGCTCGCAGGCTGTGGTTGAACGTCCCAAGCTGCTCTGGAGAGAGGGAGCGGTGCACATCCATGTAGTGGGAGTTCAGATGAGCTGATGAGTTGGTGGAGAGGTAACCGGTGAACGAGCGGTCCATATGAGGGTCCGGAATCACACCCACATCCCGACCCAGCTGGTACACTTCATGGCACGCTTCGTTTCCCATTTTCTTGGTGTTGATGTTACAGTACACTGACCTTCTGCATATATACTGTTGGGAAGTTGTACAATCAATATCAGTCCAAAGTTCAGTGACAAAAACTCAGATTTTTTTTTACCAGTAAGAGATCTTTTTCCAGCATTCATAGTTTATCAGTGCTAATTAACACTGTCTATGTTCCACACACAACACACAAAAAAGGAAACACACAATTATTTTGGGATTAAGCCGCATTCAAAAGTGTGTCACGATCATATGATTTATCTTACATTAAATTATTGGCATTTGGCAGACACTCTTTATCCAGAGCGATGTAGAACAGAGTGCAAGGTGCGTACCCATCAGTACGCCAGAAGACCCTAATGAGAAGTACAATTTCAAGTGCTAAGGCTATAACAAAGATAGGGACTTGGGCCTAATTGATTAATCTGACAATGGAATATATCAAAAACTGTTTTTATACAGCACAATGTGATAGAATGATTAACACTTACAATAAACAGCTTACATACCCTAACAAAAGTAGCAAAAATAATATCCTAGTGAACACAAGTTATTAAAAGGAGTTACACAGTATTGAGAACTGAAACACAATTACAAATCATTTATAGAGATTACAGGGAGGTAGGGACCGGCAGCCATAATCCTGTACGCACCGTGCAAACATTTTTTTAAATGATTCTGTTCGTTTTTTTTGTGGGTTTTTTTACATTCTATCTTGCAAATAAAATTATGACAATAGCAGATCCTGTTTGGATTATTTTTTATTGAATAATGTGCTTGACATGCATTTTTGGCTGCGTCCACTCTCTAAGGTTACCCTAAGCCAACGAACACTCAAGCCGTTTGACGCAAATACATTTGAAGGCCGATGATTGGTGTTAACGTCGTAGGCCATTGCAGGATCAACATTTATGGCACTTAATCGTGATGTTGGCAATGTTGCATTTATCTTGTGTGTTAGCAAGCAAATCAGTAGCCTAGAAATTAGCAAACAAAACGTTGGGTTAAGGTCTCGCCTGTAGTGTCAGCTGTAGAAAAAAATCCTCTCGCACTGAGTAGCTGCCAGAACAGTCCACGTACTGAACTACAAGGGTGACCAGCTCACACGAGTGCACAACTGTGCGCAGCTGAATTTCTTAATGTTGGACCAGGAGCTGGGTCGATTAGGGTGTGAGAAAGGGGCGGATTCTCTGGATGTTGTATTGGAAGAATCTGCATGACCGGGTCACCGCTGCGAAGGTGTCGGAGACTGACAGTCTGTTGTCCATCACCACTCAGAGGTTCCTTGCACGGCCTGTTGGCATCACCGGGGTGTCCCCTTGGGAAATGGAGAAATCAAGAGGGGGAAAGGTTAGAGTTAGAGCAGGAATGAAGATTGCTTTTGCTTTTGCTCACTTGTACAAATGTCCTTTTTCAGTATGCATGCTGAGAATGGCAGAAACAATTGTTGAGACTTTATACAGACAAAGGTTGTTTTACAATAGAAAATGTATTTTGCAAAGCCTAGATCAAAATAGAACTCTGCCTTTGGGAGCCTTTGGAAATCACTTGAGTGAAACAGAGGACAGCGAAAATGCCTTTGACTCCACAGTAGAGGGCAATATCTTGACTTGATGTATATATTGGTGAGCATCATATGAAATAAGTACATTTATTATTCAGTATGCTTATAAATATGGAACAGGCCTTTTATTTATTTTTTTAAACATGGCATGTGTAATTGTGGGATGTGTTGGGTATTTGACAAAAACTTCAATCAATTAACCTAAAATAAACAGCTGTGCATATCTCATTGTGGTTACACCAGGGCTTGAACCACCAACCCACTGGGTCCCAGCTGTGTAACTTTGTCACAAGGCTACAGGCTGCCCCAACTATTGTTTAAACAACAAAAATGGTCAGTAAATAGCTATGCACATGGTGGTTATCTGGTGCATTTTTTCTGACTGCAAATGTAGATCAGATCAGGTGACTGAGATGAGCTGCATTTTGTGGTCCTCATAACTGCTGGGAGACTATGCTCTGTGGAGGGGGGTGTTTTCATTCCGAAAGGGAGAGAAGAAAGGTCTTCTCAGGGTTGAGGCGGTCACTCGATATCATTCTGAATTGATTGACGTTTGCCTTCTAAGAGTATGAGTTGGGTTGGAGCTTTTTATCACTGGTAGTTCAGTCTTCCAACAGCAAGAGGTCATTGCAGGACTTTCTGAGGCAAGCAACGCATCGTGGTGTCTTGATTATCTATACTAATAGCTCCAGTATCCAGGTGCTACATTTTGTTGTAGCCCAGTGATATATGTTGTGATTTGAAATGTGTGATATCCGGTGATGCACAATGGTAAATGGTTGGCATTTATATAGCGCGGAAGCTAGTGTGGCGTTTGCTTGTTTACTGCCTGAGTCAACATCGCCCTGATACGGAAGCTAGTGTGGTGTATGCTTGTTTCGGCCAGAAGAAGGTGAAAGCAGTGGTGTGCATGCGGAACAGTGCCGCCCCAGTGGCAGCGTAAGGCAGGGCGCGGTGTAAATTCACCTTGTGCTTCTCTTGTTGGTTTCTTGTTGCAGACAGTCTGGTTTGATCTTCACCAGAGGCTAACAGAGTCCGATGGCACGGCCAGCGCAGTAAGTAACGTCCTTAACGCTCGAAAATCGGACAGAATACGCGGAAGTGGTGGTTCAAACCTGAATCAAACCGCGCCTTTTGGTGAATGCCTGTCACATCCAGGTACACTCAAAAAAATGTGTCATTGGAATTACTTTTTTTTAAATGTATTAAACAGTGGCTGCACAAGTACTTCCATCAGTTGAAGTCTGTATACTGCGTGCAACCACTATAATTTTATTAAGCAATCATTTTTATGAGTTTATTTGATGTGCTCCATCTCAAGCATACCTGATGCATTTCATCAAGGTCTTGATGTGTTGTATCAGGGGCCTGTTCCGCAAAGCGGGATTATTGAGTTAGCCAGATAACTGCACTGTCCATGTCTGGAACATGGGCTGAGGCAAAAAATTTCTGGGTTTTACAGTGGGAGCAATAATTATTTGATCCCTTGCTGATTTTGTAGGTTTGCCCACTTACAAAGAATGGAACTGTGTAGAATTTTAATCATCGGTACATTTTAACATTGAGAGATAGAATATCACAAAATAATCCACAATAACAACATCATATAAATTTTATAAATTTATTATCGTATTTTTGCATGAAATAAGTATTTGATCCCCTACCAATCAGCAATAATTCTGGCTCCCACAGACCAGTTAGTTTTCCATTAAGAAGCACTCCTAATCTCAACTCATTACCCAAAACACCTGTGTCAACTCGTTACATCGTTATGTAGCTGTATAAAAGACACCTGTCCACACAATCAATCTGGGTGGGCTACAAGAAAATAAGCAAGCAGCTTGCTGAGAAGTTAACAACTGTTGGAGCAATAATTAGAAAATGGAAGAAACACAAAGTCACCCCCAATCTCCCTCGTTCTGGGGCTCCACGCAAGATCTCGCCTTGTGGGATATTAATGATCATGAGAAAGGTCAGGGATCAGCCCAGTACTACACAGGAGGAGCTTGTTAATGACCTGAAGGCAGTTGGGACCACAAGGTTCCTCTGCTGAAGAAGGCACATGTACAGGCTCGTCTGAAGTTTGCCAGAGAACACCTGGATGAACCAGAGAAGGCTTGGGAGAAGGTGATGTGGTCAGATGAGACCAAAATAGAGCTATCAACTCGACCAAAATAGAGGCATCAACTTGACTCGCCGTGTTTGGAGGTAGAGAAATGCTGAGTACAACCCCAAGAACACCATCCCCACTGTGAAGCATGGAGGTGGAAACCTTATGCTTTGGGGGTGTTTCTCAGCTAAGGGGACAGGACGACTTCACCGTATCGAGGAGAGGATGAACGGGGCCATGTACCAGGAAATTTTGGGCGACAACCTCCTTCCCTCAGTGAGAGCACTGAAAATGGGTCGTGGATGGGTCTTCCAACATGACAATGACCCAAAACATACGGCCAAGGCAACAAAGGAGTGGCTCAAAAAGAAGCATATTAAGGTCCTGGAGTGGCCTAGCCAGTCTCCAGACCTAAATCCCATCGAAAATCTGTTGAGGGAGCTGAAGCTTCGAGTTGCCAAGCGACAGCCTCGGAACCTTAAGGATTTGGAGAGGATCTGCAAAGAGGAGTGGACCAAAATCCCTCCCAAGATCTGTGCAAACCTGGTGAAAAACTACAACAAATGTCTGACCTCTGTGCTTGCCAACAAAGGTTTCTCCACCAAGTATTAAGTCCTATTGTTCTATGGATCAAATACTTATTTCATGTGAAAATATGATATTAAATTTATAAAATGTATATGATGCTGTTATTGTGGATTATTTTGTGATATTCTGTCTCTCAATGTTAAAATGTACCTATGATTAAAATTCTACACAGTTCCATTCTTTGTAAGTGGGCAAACCTACAAAATCAGCAAGGGATCAAATAATTATTGCTCCCACTGTACTCAGTGCAGTTATCCAGCCAACTTGGTGATCCTGATTTGTGGAGCAGGCCCCAGGTGTGTTTGAGGTGGAACTCATCACCTGGATCTGGCTGGGGTTCCACGAGAAGAGATTTAGGGAATACTTTTTTATTTAGTAATGCATGCTGCACTACAAGCATGCCACCACTCAATGCGCGTGCCATACATACCCCTCCCAAGTTTCTGCACATATCCCAGCATGCATTCTGTTCATCTGCATGCTGATCACCTGACTCTCAAACCTTGGGATTGCAACATGCTAGCACTTTTCCCTACCGGTAGCGAAGCAGCTTGATTGGTCAGTTGACTTACTGTACAATGACATGCACTGAACACTGTGCTCCTGAGGACATTTCCTGCTGCGCATGCTTTTATTTCCTGTCTACAGCACCTGTAAGGGCTGGATGGATGGGTGAAAGGCTTGTGGCATGCATCAAATGAGCAGTGTTTCGCTGCACAATCTTTACGTTTGCGATGCCCCACACGGAAAACAGTAACTTCTGACGCAGTAGCCCTATTTCCCTGGCCATGCTGAAGCAGGGCTAGCCAGCACACTCCAAAAGCATTGGTGGAGCTTCATTTTTGTGTGCACTCTTGGGGGGAAAACTCACACTTTTGGCCCCTCTTTAGTTCCCTTTGGAGTCAGGTATGGTCATGACGTTCAGTCACGGTTAAGGGTGGGGCTATTTTACGTAACGGTAACAGCGAAAAGGTGTGGCGCGGGAGGCAGTTACGTTAGTGTTACATTGCCATTACGTCGGAGTTATGGTACAGTTACGTCAGAGTTACATTACAGTTACGCCAGAGCTACGTTAGAGTCACGTTGCATTGTTGGTGTTACACTGGATTTATGTTGGAGTTGTTTGAGGCTGAAGGTGTAGCTTCCTCAGGCTTTCAGCTGACAGTGGAAACATGGATCCTGCCACTTACTTGGAGATGGGTGCAAGTGCTCTCTCTCTCTCTCTCTCTCTCTGTCACTCTCTCTCATGCTCTCTCTCTCTCTGTCAGTCTTAGGCCTTTCACACCAGCAATGCTCCGTGCCGGTTCCGGTTCCCAAACCTAATTTTGAACCACCTGGCGCGTTCAGACTGAAAAAAATTGGTTCGGAACCTGAAAAGTTGGTTCTCAGCGGGAACCGAAAAATAGTTGGTTTTTCCATGCGAACCATGATGTCATCAGTGGGCGTGTCATTGATGATGGAGGGCAGTGGATCTTTGGTTCTGCTTAAACTGGTATGGATACAGGCTGGTTCGTCAGAAAACACCTTAAAGGTTCTCCAGAGATTCCAGAATGGAAGGGAATATATATATATATATATATATATATATATATATATATATATATATATATATATATATATATATACAGTACTGTGCAAAAGTCTTAGGCACCTGTATCACATTCTGTACAGAAAGGATTCTTTCAAAAATAATTCAATGGAAGGTCCTAAATAAACGTACTATATATTTTACATTACATTTGAGTAATTTGGCAAAATAGTTAAAAACTGAATCTAATTTTTGTGACCACCCTTCGGTGTTAAGACTGCATCACTTCTCTGAGATGGTCAGCGCTGTCCTGCAGTTCTATAAGACAATCAGCAGGGAGGTTGTTCCAAGCAGGTTGGAGAACTTGCCACAGTTCTTCTGCAGACTTTGGGCGACTCCTTGCTTCTGATCTCAGACAGGCTTGATCAAGTTTTATTTAAAACGTAGTAAATTGCTTCCAGTAATATGTTACTTTTTAAAATGAAATACAAATGACTCTGTAAAATTAAATCTTTTGGAAAATGAATATTTGCATATAAAAAATAAAAAAAACATATATATATATATATATATATATATATATATATATATAATAAAGTCTAGGGTGCCTAAGACTTCGGCACAGTACTGTATATATATGTATTTGTTTTGTAGTTTGTGACATTGTGACCTGACTGCCAGGACCGTGACCCTGAGTCATGTTTACTGCTGATTAGGGCTTGTACGGTATACAAAGAACATCGCTGGGAACATACAAAGTCTTTAACTATGCAAATATGGTGAAGCCAGTGCTGTTACCATCGCACATTTCTGGTTTTATGTAACTGCTATATACTCCAGAAGACAGGCAGAAAGATATTAAAGCAATGTATGGACTGGATTATTTACCTCCTGTATACTGGGAATCTCTGGCAGAACTGAAGCACAATGATTACAGACAGAGAGGAACTGACACACAATGATTACAGACAGAGAGGAACTAGAGCACAATGATTACAGACAGAGAGGAACTAGAGCACAATGATTACAGACAGAGAGGAACTGACACACAATGATTACAGACAGAGAGGAACTGACACACAATGATTACAGACAGAGAGGAACTAGAGCACAATGATTACAGACGGAGAGGAACTAAAGCACAATGATTACAGACAGAGAGGAACTGACACACAATGATTACAGACAGAGAGGAACTAGAGCACAATGATTACAGACAGAGAGGAACTAGAGCACAATGATTACAGACAGAGAGGAACTAGAGCACAATGATTACAGACAGAGAGGAACTAACACACAATGATTACAGACAGAGAGGAACTGACACACAATGATTGCAGACAGAGAGGAACTAGAGCACAATGATTACAGACGGAGAGGAACTAAAGCACAATGATTACAGACAGAGAGGAACTACTGACACACAATGATTACAGACAGAGGAACTAGAGCACAATGATTACAGACAGAGAGGAACTAAAGCACAATGATTACAGACAATGATTGGCAATTGTTATTTTATTTATTATTATTTGTATTACATTACATTACATTACATGGCATTTAGCAGATGCTCTTATCCAGAGCAACGTACAACAAAGTGCAAATCAAACACAAGAACAAGTGCAAAGAGGACCGTACAGTTCCGAGTCCTAGTGTAAACATACAGAAAATCAGAACCCTTTAAGAGTACAATCAACTTTCAAAGAGAGAGAGAGAGAGAGAGAGAGAGAGAGAGCGGTGGGGGGAGTGAGTAATCCTCTGCCCTAATTGTGTTCATTAATGACCATTGTTGTTGTAATTATTATTAGTTGGCTATGCTAATTATTTCACAGCATACTGAATTGTAGTGTGTTTAATGTTTGTTTGTGTAAAGCTTTTGGCAATACGTTTCAATATTATTCATGCGAATAAAGGATTGAGAGAGAGAGAGAGAGAGAGAGAGAACCACTCACAATAAACAGAAACAACTACATATTTATTGATTTATTATTGCTATGGTTGTTGTTATTGGTATTGTTATTTTTTATTTTTTTTCTATTATTGTGGCATTATTATTCATATATGTATGCTTTGGCAATTAGTACATTTTATGTGTGTCTTTTATGCCAATAAAGTTAATTTAATTTCAATTGGAGAGAGAGAGAGGGACCAATCAGAAGCTATCTTCCTTGCGAGTTGTGAAGGTGTGCGCTTCTGCTCCCTCAGAAACTGGCCCTTTATTACACAGCACTGTTTCAGTACCCAGTAGGCAGGCACTGGTTTCTGTTAAGGGGTGGAGGGGGGCGGGTGATGGGTAAATTCTGTGAGGCTTAGGGGGGAGGGGAGGGAGGGAGGGTAGGGGGATGGTATAAGTTAGACCTGGAGAACCAGTTGGTATTTCCCAGTTTCCATGGTAACTGTGAATTCAGGCTCCGGTCTTCGCTGAGATTGCCCCCATTAGGGCTACAGTACAGGAACTAACTGTAGCACAGAGCCCTGTGCTGCCTCTTAGCCTTTCTCACACATTAAAGCCTTATGTTTTGTTTGCTGTATTTTTTTAATGTTTTGTGAGGGGTCTCATCTATCCCCTGACCGAGTGTCATGAGGAAATTCCCCAAGCCTCCTAAAATTTGGGCGGCAGCATGTGTGTGTGTCGTTTTTGTTTTTATTTTTTTCCATTCTGTTGGAAATGCAGATGAGAAGCGTAAGGCCTGGTGGTACGGACAGACAGACAGACAGAAGGCTTAAAAACACATTTGGCCATAATGGTGCATGCTGGGAGCTGACTGGGCCTGCGTCAGCCCAAAACTACAGCAATAAATGTAGCCTCTGCGGGTCGTTATCCTTCGAACATGCAGTGCCATGGCGGGTAATCAGGATTACTCTCTGATTGGGCGGCGCGGTTTGGTGCCGGGTTGTTGATGTGGCATCTGCCTGGGTGCTTGGCGAACGAAAACAGTTTGGGAAATGTGCGTGGCTCTGTGTCAGAGGATTGTAATAATTTCTGTTGGTGGTTTGAAAAAAAAATACTTTGGTGGGGTACGGAGGGGGGGATTTCTGCCCCTTACAGCACTGAAGACGGAGAAGGATGTTGAAAAAGCCTCAGGCACCCTGCTGAAAAAAACTGCTCAAGCTAGGTTTTGAAACAGCTGGTAGCTGGTTGACCGATTCAGACCAGCTCAAACTATATTTTGAGACGGCTGGGAGCTGGTCATTTCAAGCCGGTATAGCTGGATTTTGCAC
This sequence comes from Conger conger, assembly GCF_963514075.1. Lineage (NCBI taxonomy): Eukaryota > Metazoa > Chordata > Actinopteri > Anguilliformes > Congridae > Conger > Conger conger. The sequence continues at coordinate 42,791,677 of NC_083765.1, read as the reverse complement.
CGGGGCATAGGCCTCTCTACACTGAACAACAGTCAGTATCACAGCCCCCTAACAAGGACAGCGCTTTGACAACCTGCGCTCACTACAGTGACTCTGAGAGCATGACTGAGCCGTGCGTTGTCCGTCAGGTAGCCCTACCTGTGTCGTACGGTGTCTCCCAGTGTCACACAGGGGAACTGGAGACGATCTGACCCAGTTGCTAATGACGATGTCCAGGGAGCTTGGGCAGGACAGTGCCTCGATCTTCCGTCGCATCGCAGTGAAGTTATTCAGCTCCGTGATTATGATTATGAACACATACAGTATTCCTGGTTTCTACAGCTAGAGCTTTAGCATGACTGGACACTGTATTGGTCCCTGGGTCCTTGGCCTCTATCCAAAGTGCTGTACAATTGATGCTTCTCATTCACCCACTCATACACCCACTCATACACACACACACACACACACACACACTCACACACACACAAACACACACACTCACACACACTCTCACACACACACCCACACACACACACACACAAACACACACACTCACACACACACACACACACTCACACACACACACACACACAGCCAGCTCATCAGTCGCCCCCACAAAAATACATGCAGTGAGGAAAATATAATTCATATCTGTTTTTACTTTAATTACTGATGAACAGACTATGAGTCTTACCAAGCGGCAATGGAACACATTTACTGTAGGTACATGTTAACATTTGTTCATTGTTAACACTTTTTTGTGGCTGAAAAGATATATTACTTAATTTTTGTTCATTTTAATATGTGAAATGTCATTGACAAAATTATTAATTCAATTATTCTTCATTTGAGTAAATTAACATACTCTATCTTTTGAGTAACATCAAATTTTAGTGTGTAATGAGCCCATTGTTAATTTTTCCCCTCTCTTTCTGTTAAGACCAAGGTACTTAAGCAGTTTAATTGAAACATTCATTCTCCCCAAAACTAAAACTAAGCAATATGAAGGCGAATTCATGAATCAAAACTAAACTCTACAAAAAACTAATACAAAGCAATAAACTGGAATGGTAATTGGAAATTTGAACATAATTTAGAAATAGAAAATAATGGAAGAGCAGCTGACTGTAACAACCTTCCCCCTGACTGCCTGTGGCGGCTCATTCCTGCACTGTGAGCAGCAGGAGAGGTTTGGTCGTTCCTGCACTGTGAGCAGCAGGAGAGGTTTGGTCATTCCTGCACTGTGAGCAGCAGGAGAGGTTTGGAAGTGTGCGTTTTTAACAGCATGAATATTGTGTTTAAGCAGATATACCCTTTGCAGAACTGGCATAGCCTGCAGTATATTGAATTAAATATATGGGGCAGAAATACTGATTATTGCTGCTTTCAGATATGTACCTATGGATCTATCTTTATTGTTTTAAAACATTATTGTGACATATATATATCATTTTTTCCAAAAATGTCCATATATTTACCAGAGAATGCTGTGAAGGTCTCCTCTGGTCCTCCCCCAATCTCTCCTCCTCTGGTCTAACCCCCCTCCTGTGACCCTTCACCTTTGACCTGTGACCTCTGATGGACATGGGTTGCATGGGTGGCAGCTCACCTCCCTGGCAACTGAGTTCCATTGATTGGCTGACTGGATGACTGACAGGTGCTAGATGGTGTCAGAAGGGCGGGGGGGATGGAGATGGGGAGGGTGACACGCTAGGGTGTGCTCTATATAATAGAAAGTTGACACTCCCAGCTGATTGTGTGTACTTTATCAAAGGCTTAGATTTTAAACACAGCATACATTTTCGAGGAAGGCTGAACTGACTGGCAGTCCACTGACATTTCTCACATCATCAGAATAAACGCTTGGCTCATATCTGCGATCGAACAGCTCGTCCCAACTACCTGCTATCCCAGAAATCTTATTCATTTCCTGCCCTCAAACAGAACAGAAAAGCCCATGTTTGTTCGTACCGTTGGGGCACTTGGTAATTAATCGCAGATAGGTTTGAAGTGTCGATCAGGCATTCTGCTGTGTGAGTCAGAGAGGGTCTATGATGGCTGACGCTGGTGTGGAGGAGGCTTACTCTGACCAGGGCCAGAGTCCACTCAGAACGGTGTGTTCAACGCTGACTCGCTCAACAGCTGGGAAATTACAAAATCTCTTACCTTTTCCTCACATTTCGTTCAACCTCTCTATCTGTCAGCTCCTGTTAGATAATGTCTTTGATTATGGTTGTTGATTCTTTGTTATTTGTATTCTGTGGTTGAGCAATCAAACAGTCAATGTTTGGCCAGTGATAAGACAAATTGAGACAAAATGTTTTTGACCTACAGCCACAGTTATCGCTCTCTCTCTCTGTCTCTCTCTATCTTTCTCTCTGTCTGCCTTCCTCCCCCCTCCTCCTCCTCCCAGTCCCTCTATCTGATTCGTCAGGAGATGGCCGTATCCCAGAAGCACCTGGGAGAGTTCTGTGAGGCCCTGAAGCAGTACCTGAAGAATGTCTCCGCCCAAAGAGACTGCTTCCAGTGAGCCGCCTGTCTGTCTGTCTGTCTGTCTGTCTGCCTCTGTCTGTCTGTCTGCCTGTCTGTCTGTCTGTTTGTCTCACGTCTCCGCCCAAAGAGACTACTACCAGTGAGAGCGACTGTCTGTCTGTCTGCCTGTCCGTCTGTCTGTCTGTAACTCTGTTTCATGTCTATACCATACCTAACCAGATTTGTGTGCCCATTTGTATCACTGTCCAAATAAGGCTCAGTTCCCCAGGATAACTTTATTATTTACAGTACTGTACAAAAGTCTGAGGCAACCTACATTTTTTATAAATTTGGTCTTAGATGTTTATTTTTTGTTCTCTGCATTTGTCTGTCAGTAGAAAAGAGTTTCCAAATATTCCAAAACATTTTCCCAAAAAAATAAATGTTAGAGAAATGTTTGTATTCCATTAAATAAAGTAGCACATTAAGTCGTAGACAGATCTAAAAACTTGATCGAAGCTACCGGGAGAGCCAGACACAAGCGATTCTGCAGAAGAACTGTCCAGTTGTATTATTTGTTGGTTCCCCAGCATTGTGCTTTACCCTCTGTCTGACCAGCTGGTCACTCTCTGTGTCTGCATCTGTCTGTCTGTCCAGCTGGCTGTTCCAAGTGAACTGCCAGCTACTGTTTGGCCAACTTTATTCCTGTAAACCAGGATGATTTCAAGTGTTTTTTGGCTGGGATTACGGTTCTGACATTCCCCACTTACTGGATTCCTGGAACCCCCCCCTTTTAAAAACACTTTTTAAAATGAAAATTTCACTTTAACTTGAAATCTTAAAATATTTCTTCGATTTTCTTTTTGCTAAGTAGGACAAAAACCTTGCCAATGGAATAAAATCATTTCACTTGTCAAGCAAACAAAATATTAATATTTTGTATTGGGAGGAAAGGTATGGTCTTAAATCTGAATACAAGACTAAAAACCGTCAAGACGGACATTATTTGCAGTGTTGCGCTGGAGAGCTCTGTGCAGCCAGCGCTTTATGGAGCGAACCGCCCTCGTGCCCACGCCGTACCACAGAGCGCTGACCTGGAGGAAGAAAAAGGGGATTACGAGAGCGAGGAGAGGGGAAAAAAGAAATCAGCAAGAAAGGGATTGAGGAGAGGAGAGGGGAGGGGATGGAGCGAGAGGGAGGGAGCGAGAGGGGGAATAGCACCCCCCCCCCCCCCCACTACATCCCACTCTTGAGTGAGGGTCAGTGACAAATGGAAATTAATTTAAAAGTCTATAAACAAACATAGTAATGACCTTGGAAGGTACCTCACTGAACTCTGAGGGAGAGGAGTGGACCCCCATGGGGTCTACTGCATGCTGAGAGGAAGGGGGGGGGTGGTTGGGGGTGAGCGGAGAGGGAGGAGAGAGAGGGGAGAGGAGGGAGGTAAGGGGAGAGGGAGGTGGGGGAGAGGGAGGAGAGAGAGGGGGGAGAGGAGGGAGGTAAGGGGAGAGGGAGGTGGGGGAGAGGGGAGAGAGAGAGGGGAGAGGAGGGAGGTAAGGGGAGAGGGCGGTGGGGGAGAGGGACTCCCCCCTGGTCGGCTCCAGAAGCCTCATTAGGAGGATGAATCTTGATCCCAGCAGAAAGTGAGACAGGAAGATGTCAGGAGCTGGTGTAGCGTGACCAGCACACTCCCTCAGAGAGAGGAGCGAGGGAGAAGCAAACTGGCCAAAGTGCTTTAAAAAACAGGCCCCGAAATGACAGCTTTAACACAGAGACTGAGAGTTCTCACTAGTGTGCTATACTGAAGTACTGTACAACTCCCTCTCCTTACTCCTGTTGTGTGTGTGTGCGTGCGTGCGTGCGTGCATGTGTGTGTGTGTGCGCGCGTGCATGTGTGTGTGTGTGCTCAATCAGGAGACCCTGCCCCTCGCGACCGGGCAGTAACACACGACCGGGCAGTAAGACACGACCGGGCAGTAAGACAACGATAGAGGGTGGAGTGGGGGGGGGGGGGGGGGGGAGGTAGGGAAAGGGAGGCAGAGAGAAGGAGAGAGGGGGTGAGAGTGAGGGGGGAGAGGGAGAAAGAGAGAGTGGGAGAGGGGGAAGAGAGGGAGGCAAAGAGAGGGAGAGAGAGAAGGGGGAGGAGGGAGAGAGAGAGAAAGGATGTGGGAAGGGGAACACAAGAGAAGCTCAATTTCTTCAGTCTGAAAGTAACACACGACCGGGCCCTCCGCAGTGGGAGCGACGGTGAAGGAGGTTGCTCTCAGCAGTTTCCCAGCCCTTAACCCCTGCACCCTCTACTCACACCGGGAGAGGCACAAAATGCCTGGTCATCACCGCCACCTAGTGGCCGGTCTCTGCACTACAGCTAAAACAGCCCTGCTGCATGCACAGACTCTTGTAAAGAAAATCTCAGTGTTTCAGCTGTCAGACGAAAACGGAGCTCACACAAACTAAGGGCGTCTGTTCCATTTGTCATCCACTTGTCATCCCCCCTGTTTTTCCTTTGTTTTGAGCTACTTTACAGAGTGGAGAATGTTCATGTCATTACAGGAAATCGATTTGACTTGTGATACTCTGCTTTCTGACAGAAATAACTTCATCGGGGAAGCTGCTTCAGGGCACTTCGGCTTTCAGACTGAAGAAATTGAGCTTCTGTTGTGTTCCCCTTCCCACATCCTCTCTCTCCCTCTCTTTGCCTCCGTCTCCTCTCTCCCCCTTTCTCTACCTCCCTCTCTTCCCCCTCTCCCACTCTCACCCCCTCTCTCCTTCTGTCTGCCTCCCTTTCCCTACCTTTCCCCCTCCTCTCCCTTTATCTCCCCCCCCCCCACTCCACCCTCTATCGCTCCCTCCCTCTCCCCTCCTCTCTCTCTCCTTCTCTCTGCCTTCTCTCTCTCCCATCTTCCCCCCTCTCCCACTCCCCCTCTCCCACTCTCTCTCCCTCTCTCCAGTGTGACTGCAGTGCGTTTGCCAGATGGAGTCTCCTTCGTTGTGTATGAATTCTGGGACGGAGAAGACGAATGGAAGCAGTAAGTCTTTTATTTATTTAATTTTTTTAATTCTTCTTCAAAAATTTTTTTTTTTTAAATCTCTTAAATGTTGTCTTCCGGAACCAGCAGCCGCAGGCTGTCTAAGCCCCACCTGTTTCTCCCTGGTGGGAATTCTGTCCCCCGTGCTCTCCACCATCGCACCGCAGCCCAGGCTCTGCTCGGTGGGCCAAGTTCAGCCTGCGGCTCGCCCGCTCCCACAGTGACGTGTGGTCTCGCCCGCTCCCACAGTGACGTGTGGTCTCCCACGCTCCCACAGTGACGAGTGGTCTCGCCCGCTCCCACAGTGACGTGTGCTCTCCCACAGTGACGAGTGGTCTCGCCCGCTCCCACAGTGACGTGTGGTCTCGCCCGCTCCCACAGTGACGTGTGGTCTCCCACGCTCCCACAGTGACGTGTGGTCTCGCCCGCTCCCACAGTGACGTGTGGTCTCCCACAGTGACGTGTGCTCTCGCCCGCTCCCACAGTGACGTGTGGTCTCCCACAGTGACGTGTGGTCTCGCCCGCTCCCACAGTGACGTGTGGTCTCCCACAGTGACGTGTGGTCTCGCCCGCTCCCACAGTGACGTGTGGTCTCCCACGCTCCCACAGTGACGTGTGGTCTCCCACAGTGACGTGTGGTCTCGCCCGCTCCCACAGTGACGTGTGGTCTCGCCCGCTCCCACAGTGACGTGTGGTCTCGCCCGCTCCCACAGTGACGTGTGGTCTCGCCCGCTCCCACAGTGACGTGTGGTCTCCCACAGTGACGTGTGGTCTCCCACGCTTCCACAGTGACGTGTGGTCTCCCACAGTGACGTGTGGTCTCCCACAGTGACGTGTGGTCTCGCCCGCTCCCACAGTGACGTGTGGTCTCCCCCGCTCCCACAGTGACGTGTGGTCTCCCACGCTCCCACAGTGACGTGTGGTCTCGCCCGCTCCCACAGTGACGTGTGGTCTCGCCCGCTCCCACAGTGACGTGTGGTCTCCCATGCTCCCACAGTGACGTGTGGTCTCCCATGCTCCCACAGTGACGTGTGCTCTCCCACAGTGACGTGTGGTCTCCCACGCTCCCACAGTGACGTGTGGTCTCCCACGCTCCCACAGTGACGTGTGGTCTCCCACAGTGACGAGTGGTCTCCCACGCTTCCACAGTGACGTGTGGTCTCCCACGCTCCCACAGTGACGTTCGGTCTTCCAGGCTAACACTCACGGTTTAGCTCCATGTGGGCTCTGACCTTTGACCTCTGACCTCAAGAGCTTGGAGGACCAGCACTGTCCACTCTAACCGAGTACAGACACGTGGGCGAGTATAAAATAAAAAAAATAAAAAAAAACATTTTCAACACCATTCTGCATCTTGACTTTGATATCTTTTATGGAAGGGCTTTTAAATTGGCCTGTGAGTGTCCTGTCCTTTCTGTTTTGGGAGGGGGCTGTTCTGTGATATATTTCAAGATATATTTGGATTTGGGGGCGGTGTGGGTGCGTTAGTAGTGGATGTGGGAGGGTAAGGGGGGAGGGGTTGTTCTGTGATATATTTCTGCATATTGATGTGTTTTTTTGGTGGTGGGGGTTAAGGGGACAGGGGGAGGCAGTGGGAATGTGTGTAATGAATAAATTCATGTTGGACCTCAGGAGGGGGGGGTTGGGGGGTGGGGCGCGAGGGTGAGGGGGGTGTTACCCCCTCGCTCACAGTTTGTCCCATCACAGATGACCCATATCTGTCACCATCAGATATTAATGAGCCCCCAAGCCCCCCATTCCCCCCCAAAACCCTGCTCTGTGCAGTGACAAGAAAAATAAGGAGCTGTGCATGCATGTGTGTGCGAGTGTGAGAGTGAGTGTATGAGTGAGTGTGTGAGTGTATGAGTGGGTCTGTGTGTGTATGTGTGTGTGTATACAATGGTGTGCACACATTTGGGCACCCCTGGTCAAAACGCCATTTGATGGCAGTGCTTTCAATCACGTACAGATTCATTATAACAGACATTTAAACCAGGGGTGCCCCACTGCATGCATTCCGATGTTTTGTGTGTGTATGTGTGTGTATGTGAGTGTGTGTGAGTGTATGAGTGTGTGTGTGTGTGTGTGTGTGTGTGTTTATGCGTGTGTGTGTGTGTGTGTGTGAGTGTATGAGTGAGTGTGTATGTGTATATGTGTGCGTGTATGAGTGAGTGTGTGTTTGTGAGTGTGTGAGTGAGTGTATGATTGTGTGTATGTGTATGTATGAGTGTGTGTGAGTGTGTGTATGTGTATGTGTGAGTGAGTGTATGAGTGTGTGTATGTGTATGTGTATGTATGAGTGTATAAGTGTGTGTATGTGTATGTGTGAGTGTGTGTGTGAGTGTATGAGTGTGTGTGTGAGTGAGTGTATGAGTATGTATGAGTGTGTGAGTGTATGAGTATGTATGAGTGAGTGTGTGAGTAAGTGTATGAGTGTGTGTGTGAGTGAGTGTATGAGTATGTATGAGTGTGTGAGTGTATGAGTATGTATGAGTGAGTGTGTGAGTAAGTGTATGAGTGTGTGTGTGAGTGAGTGTATGAGTATGTATGAGTGAGTGTGTGAGTGTATGAGTATGTATGAGTGAGTGTGTGAGTGAGTGTATGTGTATGTATGAGTGAGTGTATGAGTATGTATGAGTGAGTGTATGAGTATGTATGAGTGAGTGTGTGAGTGAGTGTATGTGTATGTATGAGTGAGTGTATGTGTATGTATGAGTGAGTGTATGAGTATGTATGAGTGAGTGTATGAGTATGTATGAGTGAGTGTATGAGTATGTATGAGTGAGTGTGTGTGCCGTTCCCTTCAGTGAAACACTGTGTACTCGGCTCTGCCTCCCTCAGACACCTGCAGACGGGGGCCTGTAAGGCCTTCCAGCACGTGAAGGTGGACACGCTCTGCCAGCCCGAGGCCGTCTCCACCGTCGCTGTGCCAGGTGAGCGCCACACTGCCCCCTCCAGTCTGGGAGGGGTACTGCACCAGTGTGATTGATGGCAGTGTTGTATAATGTTGGGAAACCAGGCTTCTACTGTAACTGAAAATGCTGCATCCCCAGCTGGAGTCCTGCAGTCATGCCTTTAAGCAAGGTAGTTAAGCTGAATTGCTTATATCTAGCTGTATAGATTATAGACTCTGGATTAAAGTGTCTTCAGAATGTTGAGTTGCAATGTAATGTCTCATCTCTATGACCCCAACCTCAAACCAGTCACAGTCCTCCAGCTGCCTGTATGTCTCACTGATTCTTCCCCTCGCTCTCCCTTTCTCCTAATCTCCCCTTTCTCTCACTGTCCCTCTCACTCTCCCCCTCCCTTTCTCCCTCTCTTTCCCTCCTCTCTCTCTCACAGCTGCCTGGTGCACCCTGAACAGAGACTGATGTGGGCAGAGCCTCTGGGAAGGTCCGCCCCCCTCTTCCCAGGCCCCACCCCCAGGCCAAGAGCCTCTCTCTCTGCAGTAGCCTATATTACCCTCTCCTCCTCCTCACCTCTCCTCTTCCTCCTCCTCCTCTCCTCTTTACGCCCCCTTTCCCTGCCCCCTCCCAAACCCCCTTCTCTTCCCTCTTCACTTCATTTTCTAACAGGTCTCCAAACCTCTCTCCCCTCGTCTGTCCTAGCATCCTGAGGCATGGTTGGGTCCCAGGGGCCTGATTAAGGAGTCCGAGTACAGTAAAGGAAAAAAGATATTAATAATCAATCAATAAGCTCCCCTCCCCCCGCACCCCTCCCCCCCCCCCCCCATCTCAGCTGAGAGGTAACCCTGCACCCCCCTTCCCCCCAGTCTTACAAGCACAATGTATATGAATACGCTAATTTACTAAATAAAAATATATACAGAAATATATATGGAAAGAAGATTAAATATATCAAACTAAAAGGATTTTATCTTAGTTTTATCTTAAATTAATAGTTTAATATCGTAAAATCATCACCGACGGTCTCCATTACCCTCCACTCCGGGCTGGCACTGAGGGACGAGACGTGGGGTAAATCTAGTCTCTCCGTTTCTATTCCTCACATTTCCCCTCTTCTTTCCCGCAGTTTCTTATTGGCGGAGTTAGCTGTAGTTCTGCTTGTCATGTGACCAGAGACTGGAGCCCACACGCAGAGCCCAAGACACCTTCCTCCCCTCGGTGACGCCTGGAAGGCAGCAGCTCGTAGGACAAGAGAACTAAATCACCACGGGTTTAGCAAACTAGCTAGCTCAGTAACATAGATACAGATAGTTTTGATAAAAATACATTACAGAAGAGTTGCCCGTGAAGTAGTATGTACACATCATCTGTGGTTGTCTGAGCAGAACCTGCTGCCTTCCAGGCGTCGCGGAGGGAAGGGTAGTACCGTGGGCACCCAGCAGAGGAAAAGCGTCTCGTGTTTATGACATCACTGATCGACAGGAGTGCTCTGACCAACGGGGGCTCCAGGTTCCGGGCACAGCGGGCCCTCATCAGGCCCTCGATATTTCGGCTGAGCCCTGTCAGACAGAGAGCGGAGGTCCAGGGTTAGACAGGGGATGTTTTTTTGGCTTTTCTTTTGGGCGAAAAACACTGTCCCGACTCCCCTGCATGACCATCGGGCGTCGGCTCCGGGTGCCTGGCTGTGCATAAAACAGCCAGGCGACGTTCCCCCAACATTTCAGCAACGTTCTCCCAACATTTCAGCAACGTTGTGGCCTACTGGTACACAACGTGACATTTTCTTTTCTACCCCCCCCTCCCCCTTCCCTCCACCTCTCCCCTTCACTTTAGATTTGGTGCATGTTCTCCTAAACGTACTGTATCTTACTTGCCGTAGAATTTAGCTGTGCTACTTTCAATGGGTTTGTGCATTTCTTACTTTTCTTTTATAATAATAATAATAATAATCCTTTGACTGACAAAAAAAGAATAAATAGAAAATGTACTGTACGTCCGATACAGAGAATGACACGTTTTCACTTTTATGGCATTGATTGAACAGTTATTCCTATACTTCTGTATGTTTCTGTAAACTTGCTTTCTCTCTTAAACTTGGCGTAGAGACTTACAGCAGGGATGCAAGTGATATATTTCGTCTGAACATTGTTTAAATTCTAGCTCATGTAGAGTGATGATACTCAGAAACAATAAAGGTAATGTACTGGAATATAACTCTGCAAACGCTTCCATTGATTTACTCTCTGCTCTTGTGCAAATATAAATCACAACTATAAAATACAATTATTCTTTTGACATGATCCTCCAAATCACATGAATTACTCACCCTTTTGAATGGATTTCAGACCAGGAGAACAGTTTGAATATACATATATTAATCCATATAAACACACACACACACACACACACACTTACAATGACTATTAAAATAGTTTTTCATCCATAAAACATACCATTCTAGACATATTATTCGAGAAATGAAGGTATACAGATTTTATTGGAAAACTGATGAAACGGCCATGTTGGCACATGTTTTTTTTTGTTTTTTCTCTAAATGGCAGTTACACATCAGTTAGATACAGAAAAGCCTCTCCACAAACCTTCATATGCCTCAACCAGACCTGGGTCAAATATGCAATACTTTTCTGTGCTCGATTGAGCTTTCCTGGTGCAATTGAGCCAACCAAGAAGATCAGAAGGTGGGGTTTCATAGGTGCCAATAGATCAGACGAGCTCAGTTAAGCATAGAAAAGTATGTACTTGAACCAGGTCGGGCCTCAATGGAGTACACCTACACGTTTTTGGATTGAGAACCAATCAGGTTGCAGTCAAGGGCAAAAATGTCTTCCACATCTATTCCAGGCATTCCCTCTCATTATTTCTGTTGACATTTTCTAAAACTGGTACAATATCTAAATTTAGCATTTGCAACTTTTAAAGGAAACATCCTGTGAAATCTTTCAACTGAAGTTGTAGAATAATATTTGCAGAAGGGTGTCATAACCCAGAACACTCCACCTTCACGTTTGACAATGTTTTGGACACACTCACACACCCGCTAAAATCCACAAAAAACAATGTTCTTCTTTTTTTTCCTCAAACCCCTTCAACCTGCACCAGCCCCAAGAAAGAATAAAAAGAAAGAAATCGTTCGGCTGTCTATTCAACGGATTCTTCAGCCGTTTTTAAAAATCCAGTGTGTGACAGGAATTGAAACACGAACAACATGACCTTTCATGAACCCCCAAAAGCAAAAAAAAAAAAAAAACCTAGCCTCCCGTGGGCTGTAAACCAATCAAACAAGCGCACGCTCACCACGCTCAGCACTTAAACGGCCCGAAGCAGCGAGCACCTCATTGGTTCTCAAGCTCTCGCTCGCACCTCATTGGCTCACAGCGTTCACAGAACCTTGCGCTAGCAGCAGAAGAGCTGCCCGGGGCCTAAACATGAGGGGAACGGTACAGTATTAACTGGGCGGAGAGGCAGGAACTGTGTGGATCCCCCATAATCCTGAAGTACCCATGGGGGCAAAGTGGTCTGTGATGGAGGTGCCTTCAACTGGATTCATCCATGATGAGGACGTAGGTTAAGATTTCACCGAAGGCCTCGGAGTTGGCGGCAGCAAACTTGTCAAGGAGGTCCATCATAGTGACGATGATGAGGATGGTGATGGAGGTGACCAATACAACTTGTTGAGGAGCTCCATGACGGTGATTTCTGATGACGAGGATGATGATTAAAACTTGTTGAACAGTTCCATAACGGCGATTGTGGTGCTCTGTCCGAAAATGAAGGCTCCGCACAGGACCGTGATGGCGCCCCACGTCGTCAAAACAACTCTGGAGAAAGAGGAAGGAAAGAAAGAAAGAAAGAAAGGGACAAAAGAGGGGGAAGATAGAGATGCAGACAGACAGAACATGAACTTTAGGCCTAAGAAGTCATGTCATCATTTCCTTAAGTTCAGCTGAATGTTAAGTTTAACATTTCTGTGATTTCCAGATTTTTAAAAATGAACGGCCTATGGGAGAAATTAATGGGGTTTTCCAAATACATTCATAATAATATATGATATTTGGACATTTGTTTTTATATTACATGACATTATATTATATTTATTTATATTTCATTTCATTTGACAGACGCTCTTATACAGAGAGACGTACCGTTGATTACACTAAGCAGCTTATTGTGGCTACACCGGGGATCGACCTTGCGGGTCCCAGTCATGTACCTTAACCACTACAGGCCTCCTCATATATGACAAAATATGACAAATGAATGCCTTTCACCCATTTTTCACTTCACCAAAAAACAAAAAAAATCAATCGCCATTGCAAAACTCCAACACACAAATCACACACAGCGCTGCATTTCTAGATACCATTGACATGCGTAAACCATTTCCAGTTACCCATGTAAAAAAAAATCTAAACATTTTCTATTTTGTATATGTTTGTGGTTTAACGGTAGCCTTCGCAAGCTACAGCCAGGAGTGCTTGTGCATATATATGTATATGTATAATGTGTATATGTATAATTTATCAAACGCTTGCTCAGATAATGGAGTAATTAAATGAAGTGAAAGATGTTCATTAGAATTTTTCCCCCACATTTTTATTATATAATTATAAATATTTATATATAAATATTATATAAATATTTTTAAATTACATTTTTATTTATTTAATAAGCATCAATGATTTAATAAGCACACCAGTGTGCCACGCTGCATTAGCGTGGACTCAACCGCCAAAAGTCGAGACGCCGTACCGAACAGGAGCGCCCGTGTACTCGGCCTGACTCTCCAGCTAGTGTTGTTGCGTTACCACGGTGACAACGCAACACTTTCATGGCATATAGCTTACCAACTTGGGAAGTCCATACTATAACATGGACCGACATTAGCTCAGGAGGTAAGAGTGGTCGTTGGAGGGTTGCCGGTTCAATCCCCTGCCCTTAGTGTGTCCCTGAGCAAGACCTAACCCACAATTGCTAATTGCTCCTGAAGAGCTAATTGGAGCTATTGGTATTCGAGTGTGAATGTATGTGGGTGAATGAAATGCATTAATTGTAAAGTGTAACATGAATGCAGTCCATCTAGCATTTATACCCCACACACCCCCCCTCTCCCCACATTCATACCCCCACACCACCCCACACTCACTTGGTCCTGGGAGACACGGGCTCTGTCTGCATGGCGAATATTAAGCACAGACCTGTGGGACACACAGAGGAGGGAAATGCAGATTAGGGGGGGTGTGCGGTGGGGGCATCGTTGGGACAGATGAGACTCTGAGGAGACGGATGCAGAGAAACATGATCTGACAGACTGCAGTGCAGTCACCTCGCATCAAGAGGCCAATTATGTAATTATGCGTCTGGGGTGTGAACAAGTCTGATCCGTGTGACAGCAGCCGTCTGTAGCAGGCTCAAAGTGCATGCCTGCATATACACAACACGGCCCAGTCCATAAGTGTTTCGACAGTTACACAATTTATTTTGTTTTGGCTCTGTACTCCAGCACATCGGATTTGAAGAGAAACGATGAATATGATTAAATTGTAAAGTATTTACATCCATAAAGGGTGAACTTTATAGGTATGGCATCCATTTTTAGACATCATAATATACATTTCATACATTACACATTTCAGGCATTTAGCAGACACCCTTATTCAAAGCGACGAACAAAGTGCAAATTGAACACAGGGACAAGTGTGATGAGGACCCTAGAGGAAAGTACAGTTCCAAGTCCTAGCGTGACCATATAGATGTGAGTGTGTGAAGCAGCTCTGCCAGACCTGGGAAGATGAAGATGAAGAAGGCGCTGATGCCCCCGATGACGCTGATGACCTCACTCATGTCGGGGACGAAGATGGCGATGAGGAGGGTGATGGCCGTCCAGGCCACCGTCAGCAGCACGCGACTGCGGTTCTCATAGGACTGCGTCACCACGGCGTGTCTCCGCCGGCAACGCAGCAGCAGGTCATGAATCACCGACCTGAGGCACAAAATGGCCGCTGTTACATAAACTCACATACTATACACTAAACTCGCACTGATGGCATCAGCAGTGGTTCCACCGCGGCTAAGCTACATTAGCACCAGCGTCTCACACTGATGACATCAGCAGTGGTTCCACCGTACCTGCCCAGCAGTAGAATGATGGGATAGATGGTGATGATGGAAATTCCAAAGAGCAGCCTGGCAACGATCATGACGACGTCGTCGCCGGGGTATGACATCAGGATGTCTGCGGCAACCTCCTTTCCAAATGTCAGGAAACCAAAAACCCCTGGAAATGGGACAGGGGGCAGAGCCATGACGATTCAGCAAGTTATGATTGGCAGGGTGGATGTAGACTGCTTTCACCATGGTGCAGAAATCTCCCGTAAGAGTTTGTGAAATCTTGAGTGAAATAACAGATTTAAATCACCATAATGAAATAGATTGTCAGCAGAAATAATATTTCCTGTGATGTGGCCAATTACCTATAAACAATTACTACAAGAAAAAAATTTGAACTTTCATGGTACCATTATATATCAAAGTATCACAGTATCAATAGAAATGGAGTGGTATAAATGAATACCTAAGGACTTTATATTTCTATGAACTTAAAAGACTGATGCCAAATTCTAAAGCAAATTATTTGTTAATTATGCTATGCTATGCTTGGTTTAGTGACCTACATCAACTCAAGATATTGTGATGTTTCCTGCATCACTAGAAAATCTGATAAATTTGACCAATAGCAGCCTTCAGTCCTTGTGATTGAAAGCAGGGTGGGCAGGCTCACCCTGAGCAAGTCACCTAACC
This sequence comes from Conger conger, assembly GCF_963514075.1. Classification (NCBI taxonomy): domain Eukaryota; kingdom Metazoa; phylum Chordata; class Actinopteri; order Anguilliformes; family Congridae; genus Conger; species Conger conger. The sequence goes on along the minus strand of NC_083765.1, from coordinate 42,776,469 downwards.
CTGAGTAGCTCCTGCCTCCAAACTAGCTGACTGGTGCCTTGCAAGGCAGCCTTTCACCATCGGTGAGTGCATGTGTGTGTGTGAATGAGAGGCATTCATTGTAAAGCGCTTTGGATAAAAGCGTGTGCGTTTACCGTTTACCTGTGAGGGAGTAGATGAGCAGGCAGAAGAGCATGGACACCACCGAGATGATCACCCAATGGGAGAGCTTCTTGTTCTCCATGCTGCTGTAGATGGCAATGCAGGCCTCGTGGCACTAACAGCACAAAGCAGTTGGGGGATGTCTTAGTGACTCACCGCTTTCATGTGTTTTATGGAATGTTCTAGTCAGTGTTCTAGAACTCCAATGCTTTCAGTCACCAGTAGCGATTGTTACATCAGCACTACTTTTCATTATTTCATTACTGCCATTAGGCAGACGCTCTTATCCAGAGCGACGTACAGTTGATTAGACTAAGCAGGAGACAATCCTGCCTGGAGCAATGCAGGGTTAAGGGCCTTGCTCAAGGGCCTAACGGCTGTGCGGATCTTATTGCGGCTACACCGGGGATCGAACCCCCAACCTTGCGTGTCCCAGTCATTTACCTTAACCACTACGCTACAGGCCCCGCACAGACAGCACTAGGTTGTTCAGATAACATCCTAGGTGAATTCAGGTATTCAGGTATTCCAGGACATCAGGTAATGTGGGACAGCTAAGTGTTGACATGTTTATTTCCCCCGTCTGTCAAGCGGCAATCAAATTCTTGCAGAGAAACCACATGATCGTAATTTCATAAATAAGGGGGGGGTCAGGGCAAGGTTCATATCTGAAGGTGATTAGTGAAAAGTGTCCTACTTTCTCTGACTTCACCCAACACATATTTGGGATCTCACACCTTAAAGTTAAAATCAGCCGCCGATTCAGACAGAAGAACCGTGGCGGACCTCATTGACTGCTTTCCTTGTTCTTTTACATTTCTGAGCAACAACAGAAACCAGCAGAACGGCTCTCCCGGACCTGGCACTGGAAGACCGGTCCTAGAGCGATTACAGGACAAACTGTCTGCATATCTAATGGGACAATTGTCCAGTGGGACAATGGGAAATTAAATGAATGATTATCTCTCCTGGTGTTCAAGTTGCAATTTATTGCACACCTTCCCTCACCTCGGTTCTAAACTGGCAGCTTTGGGTTCAGGGCAAAACCCAAAACCAGCAGAACCTGCAACCCTCAGGGATGAAGGTTCAGACCCGCTTTGCTTTGCATCATGGGAAATGTCCCCGACCCCAATAAAACCTCCTGGCATCATCATAAGCCTTACAGTCAAAGGAAGCACACAACAGTCACCTGAAAATTAAGCCTCTCATTTCCATTCACCTTGACCTTTCACAAATCCTGGCATGGAGGACATTGTTTAACAAGCCTGGCTGCTTTAACATGAGTGCCTGATCACACTTGGCAAGTTCAAACAAGCCAATTCCACTGAATGCCAACGCATCATTGAAACCCCTCCGCTGTAATAAATAAACTGTCTCTATTAATATCACAAGAGGGAAGGGTAAATCTTTGCACTTCAGCCCTGGATACCCACACTCACACTAGCATATGAAATGATTGCTATTCAAGCTCAATCTGTTCCTCTCAGACCTACCCACCCTCTAATATATTAAATAACAGCCATTCTGGCTCAATCTGTAACTCTCAGGCCTATCAACCCTGTAACATATGAAATAACCGCCATTCTGGCTCAATCTGTACCTCTCAGACCGAGCCACCCTCTAACATATGAAATAATCGCCATTCTGGCTCAATCTGCATGTCCCAGACCGGTCAGTCACAGCCTCTCACCCTACCTTCTCCAGTTCCTTCTCCCTCAATCCCTCCTTCCTCCCTCTCCTCCACCCGTCTTCATCAACATCTTCCTTTCATCCTATTTCTGTTGATTCAGCTCCAGCCAAGTACAGCATCTCTCATTAGATTTTCCACCATGCACACGGACCATCAAAGCTAACCGGAGAACAGCTATGCTAATTAATAGCCTTTGTGCAGTACATTATTTAAAGCTGACCTAAAAACTCACACAGAATTGCTCAACTTTTTTTTGGTCATGAAAACAAAAGCCAACAAAAAAAGCTTTTGAATAGAAAGACAAGATTTCTGGACACATTTTATCGCTTAAATGCATTCTGGGACAGCTGGAGTGGTGCAAAACGGGACTCACCTGAAACCCAAAGCAGATGGTCGGAATAACACTGAACATCGACGCCCATGAACTGATACTGGAAAAAAAAAACAAGCAAACAAGCAAAAAATTAAAAAAAAAGATACAAGAAAAGTAAGTGCTTCTCCCAGAGCCACCTGGGCTCTGACCTTTGAGAAGCCCAGTCTGGGCGTACCTGTCACCCACCCCGGCACCATGAAAAGAGCCAGCCACTAATTGAGTTCACGGCTCACAGACGGCAAATGCGGACGGGCCGGGGTGGGGGTGGGGGTTTGGGTCAGGGAGAGAATAGCCCTTGGAATGACCCTGGAGGCCGGAGGGCCCTGGGTTCTGTTAGCATTATTTATGAACAGAAACACAGTTCTGCTATTTCAGGCTATGTGTTATATTTTACTGAGAGAGACGGCCCCAGTTTGGCCTGGAGACCTGCTGTGCCGTTGACCAGAGACTGCTGTGGCATTTCTGCATCCACTCACACACACACTCACACACACACACTTACCCACTGGAGTATGTAGGGGTGATAGTGGCTGTATGTTCTTCTTTCATGTAATATTTCACGATAATGGCCACGGTCAGGTATGTGGCAGCGAGAGTGCCTAAAATACTGCACAGAAAGAACAGAGGCAGTCAGAAACAGCCACACGAATCCAGTAGCATCATCCCAGATTCACCACACATCTCTCCCTCCTCCCCCATTAGGCACTTTGTTAGAACAGAACAGAAAACAACGCCATCACAAAGTCATTTCAGGGACTTCAACCACCCCGAAAGATGAAATGTGACGTTTTTCCGACTTATATTGATTTTCATATTAGTGCATTAAGCAAATAAAAGACGTTTCTAAAAAACCTGAAAACACAAAGCCAGGTCGAACGGTGCGGGCGAGGAACGAACGGCATGCGCTTAGGCGATGATGAAGGGATCGTGTCACTGGCTCACCTGGTGTACTTCTGGAAGCCGATCTCCTTGGGGATGGAGAGAGGGAGGATGAGGATGATACACACGACGAAGAGGGCAAAGCGCTGGTCCGTGTACCAGTAGTGCGGCATCTCCGCCTCGGGGGACCCCGTGACCGACTCGTACAGCGAAACGCACACTGAAAGGCACAGGAAGTGACACGCTAGGAAGGGATGAAATAAACATGGACAGCAAGCTGAAGGGCTCAGATGAAATACCCGGTGGGACGTGGTAAGCTCGTCTCTGAGGGGCCCCCATTTTGTAATTATCATTAATCCGCTCCACAGTCAGGTCATGACAACGCATAGCATATATGCATAACGTATGCTGCCCGAGAGGTCGGGAGTATGCAAGCCAAGAGGTCAGGAGTATGCTAGCCGAGAGATCAGGAGTACGCTAGCTGAGAGGTCAGGAGTATGCTAGCCAGGAGGTCAGGAGTATGCTAGCCAGGAGGTCAGGAGTATGCTAGCAGAGTGGTCGGGCGTACGCTAGCTGAGAGCTCGGGCGTACGCTAGCAGAGCGGTCGGGCGTACGCTAGCAGAGCGGTCGGGTGTACGCTAGCAGAGCGGTCGGGTGTATGCTAGCAGAGCGGTCAGGTGTATGCTGGTGCGGGAAGCCAGGCAGATGCTAGCAGAGCTCAGGAGTACGCTAGCTGAGAGGTCGGCAGGAGGTCGGGCGTACACTAGCCAGATGCGAACTCACATTTCTCCAGCTGGTCCTGCACCACCACCAGGAAGGCCACGGAGATCATGAAGAGGTTGAAGACGAAGCAGACCTCGCACAGCTGCCCGATGGCGGGGCCGCACACCTCCCGCACCACGTCCTGGTACGTGTTCTGCCTGCTGATGGACGAGGAGTAGCCCAGGATCACCAACCCGCTGATCAGGAAAACTAGGGACACCTGCGGCACGGGTGGAGGTGGCGATAGACAAGAGAGGGAGAGAGAGCATAAAGATGGGGGAAAAGAAAGGGGGGAAAAGTACGCAAACATGCAATAGGCCAGGGCTCATCAAATTACGGTCTACGAGGGCCGAGGACTGCCGGTTTTCCACCCTCTCTTTACCTGGGAGTGTAAGAGTGTGTGTGTGTGTGTGTGTGTGTGTGTGTGTGTGTGTGTGTGTGTGTGTGTGTGAGAGAGAAAGAGAGAGTGTGTGCACGTGTGTATACGAGTATGTGTGTGTGTATAAGAGTATGTTTTTGTGTGTGTATGCACGTGTGTATACGAGTATGTGTGTGTGTATAAGAGTATGTTTGTGTGTGTGTGTGTGCACGTGTGTGCACATGTGTATATGAGTATGTGTGTGTGTGTATGTGTGTGTGTGTATATGAGTATGTGCCTGTATAAGAGTATGTGTGTGTGTGTGTGTGTGTGTGTGTATACACAGGTTCATACAACAGCGGATTCCCTGTGTGTAAGTAAAGGAGCCCGTTCATTAGAGGATAGCTGTGAGGATTCACACTCTATGGATAAAATTCAACACACAGTAACGCACAGAGATGGGAGGGGGACAGTTCTAAAAACAGGAGCGACCCCACAGCGACCTCTGACCCTGTCCAATATGCAGGGGGACACAAACAAAATTCCCTCTGTGCTGGAGTGTGTGTGTGTGTGTGTGTGTGTGTGTGTGTGTGTGTGTGGGTGTGTGTATGCGAGCGCACATCTCAATTCAACATCACAAACAAGCGTGCACCCAAAGGAATACAACGACTCACAGAATATTGAACAGACCTAAATTTAGTCTGTCTTTAATCCCACAGAATCCTTGTTAGCTCTCATAAAAGCAGTTTCCATAGCCAAGCCACATTATTAAAACAGTGGTTTGTATGTGTGTTTGTATGCGTGTTCATGAGAGAGTGCGTGTGTGTGTGTGAGAGAGAGTGTGCGTGCGCGTCCTCTTTTACCCTCCTGACAGAAATAAGCTAGTGAGCAAACATAGCACTTCTTCTGCAGTCGGTACCAATGTAATCACAGTGTGGCACCTGCTCCACAATAAGATTATCCAATGGTGATTCTTCTCATTGTCCTAACCAATCCAAAATCCAGCATGGCCTCTTCACCGTTACCAAGGTTTTTGGACACTGGCTTCCCCATTGGTCACAGAGGATACAGGCCCCTGGTAGTGCCATGATGTAACATCTCTCATGCCAAGCCACACTCGGGGGGCCAACAGGCCACTGTGCCAAACAGAGCATAATAACAGGAGGCATGGTCCAGCCTCCTGTTAATCGCTCTGTGAGTGAGTGAGAATGAGAGAGCGAGAGCGAGAGCGAGAGCGAGAGCGAGAGCGAGAGCGAGAGCGAGAGCGAGAGCGAGAGCGAGAGCGAGAGCGAGAGCGAGAGCGAGAGAGAGAGAGAGAGAGAGAGAGAGCCTGTGTGTATGCGTGTTTGCTTCAGTGCTTTGGATAAAGGCCAATAAATGCCAACGATTTACCATTCACCCTTTCACAATCACACACCAACGGCGACCAGCGACACCGACCAGCTTGTCAGGAGCATTTAGGGGTTAGGTGTCTTTCTCAGGGACACTTCAACACACCCACAGTGGGATCGAACCAACGACCCTCCTACTTCCATACCGCCTGAACCAATAAGATGAGAAGATGATGTCTATGGGTCACAGACTTCAAACAGTCATTGCACTCATGACAGGACATGAAACAAAGTATTAAACATGACTACTTTGACTTACATTACATTAAAGTGTCCCAAACATCATCCATCCATCCATCCATTATCTGAACCCACTTATCCTGATCAGGGCCGCAGGGGGGCTGGAGCCTATCCCAGCATACATTGGGCGAAAGGCAGGAATACACCCTGGACAGGTCGCCAGTCTATCGCAGGGCACACACACCATTCACTCACACACTCATACCTACGGACAATTTAGACTCTCCAATCAGCCTAACGTGCATGTCTTTGGACTGTGGGAGGAAACCGGAGTACCCGGAGGAAACCCACGCAGACACGGGGAGAACATGCAAACTCCGCACAGAAAGGCCCCGGCCGACGGGGATTCGAACCCAGGACCTCCTTGCTGTGAGGCGGCAGTTCTACCCACTGCACCATCCGTGCCGCCTCGTCCCAAACATCATGGCGCCCTGAAAAGACGTGGCTATGTATTCTACATTTCTACATGGTGAAACCATAGTGCACAAAAAGTCCCTTAAATAAAGGCTGAGAATGCAAATTGTTTGATTACAAATGTAAAATTGAGGAGTAAAGATCCAAATCAAAAAATACAGTACTGTGCAAAAGTTTTAGGCAGGTGTGGAAAAAATTTTGTAAAATAAGAATGCTTTCAAAAATAGAAATGTTAATAGTTTATTTTTATCAATGAACACAATGCATGAACAGAAGTAGTAAAAGAACAGAAGAAAAATCTAAATCAAATCAATATTTGGTGTGACCACCCATTGCCTTCAAAACAGCATGAATTCTTCTAGGTATACTTGCACACAGTTTTTGAAGGAACTCAGCAGGTAGGTTGTTCCAAACATCTTGGAGAACTAGCCACAGTTCTTCTGTGGATTTAGGCAGCCTCAAATGCCACTGTCTCCTCATGTAATCCCAGACAGACTCGATGATGTTGAGATCAGGGCTCTGTGGGGGCCATACCATCACTTCCAGGACTCCTTGTTCTTCTTTACTCTGAAGATAGTTCTTAATGACATTGGCTGTATGTTTGGGGTCGTTGTCCTGCTGCAGAGTAAATTTGGGGCCAATCAGATGCCTCCCTGATGGTATTGCATGATGGATAAGTATCTGCCTGTACTTCTCAGCATTGAGGAGACCATTAATTCTGACCAAATCCCCAACTCAATTTGCAGAAATGCAGCCAACAACTTGCAAGGAACCTCCACCATGCTTCACTGTTGCCAGCAGACACTCATTCTTGTACCTCTCTCCAGCCTTTCGGCAAACAAACTGCCTTCTGCTACAGCCAAATATTTCACATTTTGACTCATCAGTCCAGAGAACCTGCTGCCATTTTTCTGCACCCCAGTTCCTGTGTTTTTGTGCATAGTTGAGTCACTTGGCCTTGTTTCCAAAACGGAGGTATGGCTTTTTGGCCGCAATTCTTCCATGAAGACCACTTTTGACCAGACATCTCTGCACAGTAGATGGGTGTACCTGGGTCCCACTGGTTTCTGCCAATTCTGAGCTGATGGCACCATGGGACATCTTCCGATTGTGAAGGGAAGTAAGCATGATGTGTCTTTCATCTTTTGCACGAAGTTTCCTTGGCCAACCACTGCATCTACGGTCCTCAACATTGCCAGTTTCTTTGTGCTTCAACAGAGCTTGGACAGCACATCTGGAAACCCCTGTCTGCCTTTAAATTTCTGCCTGGGAGAGACCTTGCTGATGCAGCATAACGACCTTGTGTCTTGTTGCTGTGCTCAGTCTTGCCATGGTGTATGACTTCTGACATTAAACTGTCTTCAGCAACCTCACCTTGGAAGCAGAGATTGGCTGTTCCTCCCCAGTTGTAACCCTCCTTCTGTTTCCGTTAATGATTGAGTTTCAACCTACATTTTAAATTGATGATCATTAGCTGTTTGGTGTAATTGGTTAATCACACACCTGACTATATGCCTACAAAATCCCTGATTTGTGCAAGTGTACCTAGAAGAATTGATGCTGGTTTGAAGGCAAAGGGTGGTCACACCAAATATTTATTTGATTTTGATTTTTCCTCTGTTCACTCATTGAATTTTGCATTTTGTTAATTGATAAAAATAAACTATTAACATTTCTATTTTTGAAAGCATTCTTACTTCACAGCATTTTGTCACACCTGCCTAAAACTTTTGCACAGTACTGTATATATATATATGTCTTTGTCCCAAACATTACAAATCTCGGGTACATGGTCTCACTGTCTCTCAGGCTATGACAGACAGTCTCATATTTTCCAACATTTGCTGCTCTATGTCCCTCTCAAAGCACAACAATCCGTGCGGATCTTATTGTGGCTACACCGGGGATAGAACCACCAACCTTGCGGGTCCCAGTCATGTACCTTAACCACTACGCTACAATACCACACACCTATTCTAGGTTTGTTGTATTTTCTCATGCTTTGGCAATCATATCTACAAAATGCACATCATGCCAATAAAGATCATTTGAATTTGCATTTGTGAGATAGAGATGGATAGAGAGCGAGAGACAGAGAGACAGAGAAAGAGAGAAAGAGACAGAGAAAGACAGAGACATGTTATTCTGATTTACAATTATTGTGACTTCTCATGCTGCCTTCTTCGTTTGTTTGTTTGTGTTTTTGTTCATCCAACAAGCTTTGGCAATACAAGAGTGCTAATGTGTCATGCCAATAAAGCATTTTGAATTGAACTGAGAAAGAGAGAGCCAAACAGAGTGAAAGAGACTGATACAGAGGGAGAGATATATATAGATACAAAGAGAAGGGAGAGAGAGAGAGACAGACAGAGGCAGAGAGATCAAGAGATAGATAGATAGATAGATAGAGAGAGATAGAGAGATAGACGGATAGAGAGAACGTCTGTGTGTGCTAAATGGCTGAGGAGCAGAGGAGTGCGGGACACACTGGTGTGAATTGAAGGTGGAGGGGGGGTGCACAGGGATATGAGGCGTGTTAATGGGAACAAGCCCCACTGTGGGGGCAGCATCATAACACCGCAGCGATAATAAAATCCAACCGCAACAGGCCTCAACCAGTGAGCGATCTCAGCGGCAACCATCACACGCATGAACGCTACCCACAATGCAGTGCCCGCCAACAGGCCTCAACTGCCAAACTATCCCAGTGCCAACCATCACACGCACGATTGCTACCCACAATGCAGTGAGGGCCAACAGGCCTAAACCGGCGAGCGATCACAGGCCAACCATTACACGCCTGAGCACTACCCACAATGAAATGGGGGCCAACATGCCTCAACTGCCAAACTATCCCAGCTCCAACCACACGCACAATTGCTTCCCACAATGCAGTGCGAGCCAACAGGTCACACCAGCAGCCGAGCTGTCACAGGCAATGTACGTAACGTGAGCAGGCAACATTTTACTATAGGCCCAGGTAGATAAAACAAAACATTTATGTAAACATAATTGTAGCTATTCATGGCTATCAGTATGACTTTCCAGATCAAATCTCAACAATTTTCTCCTGTTTTCAGGCTCAAAGTTTATGGTTACTGGAAAGGTTCAGGGGTCTGAAGGAGTCTGCGGTCCCCGCTGTGGTGCTGATGGCAAGACCACCTGTCAGCAGGATTACTGAGTTAGCTGGATAACTAAAACAAAGTAAAACCCACAACCATCTCAAATCTGGAACATAGACTGAAGAGCTGTTCTGGGATTTAGTGCAGTTATCCAACTCAGTAATAATGCTATGTGAAATACACAAATCTCTTTTCCTTATCATTCCACACACTCTCCTCTCCCACTAAAGGCGACCGGTTACCTCTTCAACAGAACACGACACACAATCAAGAGCACCACACAGATACAGACACACACACAAGAGCTCCCTCCTCCTTTCAAATAACATCCCAGTACTGAGACAAAAAGACACAAAAAAGGTTTGCTGGTAGACAATGAGGTGGGTGGACAAATACAGTGCGTTGTGGTTGAGCTAAGCAATCCAGTCTACTCCTTTTCTTCCAGACCAATCACTATGGCAGTGAATAACAGATTGAGACTCAACCCACTTCACCAGTGGGACCATATATTCAACACAATCATTTGAAATAAATCCTAAATGCAAGCGCTAAATCTACCAATCGTCTCCGACGCTGTCAGGAATACAGCCTAGTTTTGATGACATCCTCACCTGCTCGCCTACACCTCGGCCATACAGCAGCAATTCTTTATCTTCAGCCCAAAGTTAATTAAGCTGTCCTCGTGTGACAATCAACTAATCGTGATTGAAAGGTTTCCTTCAGGGCCAGTGTGTGACACGGAGCGAAATTAACGATTTAAAAGAGGCTCAAAGTGCAACCTGAAGGGATTTTACGTGAGCGTGAATATAGCGCAATATCATCTGTGGTTGTTTCCATGACGATATATTTTTTTAAAGAGTCGTTATGCTAATTCGTGTCATAAAAAGCGGTGGGAAATGGAAATATTCCAGCCCAGTGGCACACCCAAATCTTCATCATTAATCAGCGAGAGCGCACATAAATCTCATTGTGGAACAAACATAATAAGGTCGCCAGTGCTCACTGCGGCTACTCCACCAGGCACCAACAATTACTTTAAGAAGCCCGCTACGTCAAATGACAAGGAAAATAAAATAATTGGCCACCCTCTAAAGCTAGACTTTTATCTGAGTTATACATGTGTTTTATCAAATAGCAATTGATAACTCACCAGTTCCACTGCGACGGCCGTGTTCACACCCCCAGCTTTCTGGAAAGCCCACGGGAAGTTTAGGAGCCCCGCGCCCAGCGCAGATTTTAGCATAATAAATATTGCACCGAAGGAACCTAGCCTCGGGCCGTCTGTGTCCAACGCAGGCTTGGCCAATAAGCTGATGCTCTCCCTCGCTAATTCTTCCATTCTTGCACGGGCCGCAGGCTCTGCTCTCGACTTTCTAAATTAAATCTCCGCGACTCCAACGTGTATTTGTGTGTGACGCTTTTCTCGGGCGGTACACTTCCAAACTTTGGGTGATATGCGAAGGGGGTGGGTGTTGGTGGAGGTGTCGCCAAAGTTTCCAAAACCAATCAAAGTTAATTTTCTTCTTCCAGGTCCCCCCCTTTCGCACCAGCGACCACCACCTTTGATAAACCCTAATTCGTTTGAATGGGCAGGCTGTCAGTTCGGCTTCCAATCAGGGTCCGCTGTTTAATTAAGTTGTGCGGGGTTGAAATGCCCCCTCTTTAATGGATCAACACATTTAACGGCTTGATGCAAAATCTGTTAAGTCTTCGACAACATTTCTGCCAGGGCGCCGTTCTTTCAGATGAAACTTTCAGATGTGGGCACGTGGGTCGACCCTGAAGCAGTTTACGTCACATGTAAGAGGTAGGTTGCACCTGTTGACTTAATATGAATTGTCATATAGGCTATAGGCTATTAGCTACAATAAACCTCTGTTCACCAACTAACCTTCCTCAGGTAAACGGGGACGAGGCTATACATTGAAGCCGTGGTACATTTTGGGGGTAATAAAACATTGTAATGACAATACAAATTATAGGGCTACTTCTTTCATTTTATCGCATCTGAAATGTTTAAACATAACGAGAACGGAGAATGTGGAGACACGTCTCAACCGTCACTTCACACTTCGCCGTTCATTATTTGGAATGCAGCATGACCCCGTGACCGGCATCCCGCACACTCCTACAGTAAATATATCTGGCGCGACTCGAAATCGACTGCGTGAACAACGCGTGACTGGCTGCAAACTATCACCTTGGTGTGTGGGGGCGGTAGGGGAGGGGGTAATGTGTGTTCAAAGCAAATATTTGTGGTCTCTTGTGTATATATGTGTGTGTGGTGGGGGTGGGGGAGCTATGTAATAGAGGTATGAAGACATACACATGCTTGTTGCTGGGGCGGTACCCTATAGGTACATAAAATTGTACCCCTAGCCTGCAATATACAATTAACTTCTACCTTTTTTGCTGGGAAAACCTGCTCATTTGTACCCAAAGAGAACATTACTGTACTTTCTGGGTACATTTGGGAATGTGATCCTTGAAGAATAAAACTGCACCTCCAATGTCACCTTATTTCTGAGAATGTATACACAGTAACGTGGGCCAGCCTCATTGTCTCCTTTTTTTATTGCAGGGGGGAGTTAAATGGCCAGCTCCCAGTCTAGACTGGCCAGCTGGAGCAGGAAGTCGGGAACAGAGCTTGGGAACGTTCCAGGAAAAGAGGGCATGTGACCTCATTTAGGACAGGGTTTTTAAATCCATTTAGCTGCAGATACTCGTCACAGGGTCAGTTCCCATGTACCGTAGATAATTAGCATCCATCGGGGCCTTCATCCGAGAGGACTTGGTGACATTTTCACAGGCGGTTCTCCCCCATTAAAAGTGGATCAGCCAGGGGTTTAGAGGGACCGCCTTCAGCACCTTTAATGGAATTAGAACAATTCACAGTCGTGGGGGGTTGGGTGGACTGATCCACACACACACACAGCCCTGATAGGCTGTGGGTTAGGGGGGACTGTGAGATGATTGGTTGTTTATGATGTTAAGCTGAGTGCTGCTGGGATTGATGATGGTCAGAGACAGGCCCCGTAAAAGGCCTAAATGCATCCAACCCACCCACACACACACCCACTGCCCTTTTGGCAGCAGTGATATAATTTTAAAAGTATAGATGCCCTCTGCAAACACTGCCCCCCCCCCCCCCCCCCCAAACCCACCAGTCTGTGATCATAACCCCCCCCCCCCCCGCCAAAGGGTTCAGCATATGTCCCACAAAAAGTCTGTCTGCGTTTGAAACCGCATTCTGGCATACTACTTGTACTAAATTTCAGGCTGATTTTCATTGAATGTAGTATGTGTAGTATACTAAGTATGCAGTTTCAAACACAGCCTCTGTCTGTGCAACAGTGCAACATACACACACTCTCACATACACACACAGGAATAGTAACTCAATACCAGGATGTCACTATATGTCCTGCCGGTTCTATCTTCTTCCTCTGTTCTTTAGTTTGGAGTTACACAGACCAATTGAAGGTCATTGTTCTACAGCAGTGAAGACGCAAGTGGAGGACATTTAAGTTCCTCAAAGGACCACAGCACCAACACTACACACATTAATTGTACCCAAACAATGAACCTTTCAGTAAACCTACCCATAACGAGTTTTATGGGCTCGGCTGTACTTTTGGGCACAGCCTTTGGAGGTTTATGTCTGTGAGTTTTATGCTCAGGTCTCATTCTTTGCTGTGTGGTCCGACAGCTTCCCTACTGACAGTATAGCATGAAAAGGAGCCAAGTCAGACCCTTATGCTTTCGGAGTGAAGTGTGAAAAATGTTTGGCTTTTTAATCACCCAGGATGCCTAGAAGAGCTCTCTGCATTGCACTCAGTTGAAGTCGCTTGTGTAGTCATGCTCAGTAATATTATTTACTCTTTTGGCGTTTCCTGGCATTATCGTGTTACTTATTAGTGTAGTTAAGACTGTTTGTAGAACATGGTTACCGGGGCAACATGACTATGCTAAAACATTCCTCACTCATACCTTCGATATTCGCATGGCTCAGTTAGGAGTAGGAAGGAGCCTATGATGTTAGTGGCTTATGAGATCAGGTGGAGACTAACCGTTATCCTTTTGAAAGGCAGCCATACTGTAGGCCTATTTGCCTCTCTGTGCATATTTTTAAATGTATGTTATGAATTGAGACCATGCAGTTTCTAAGATTAACAACGTCCTTTGTGTGAATTAGGCCTAAATGCCATTTCTTTTGTAGGCCTCAGCTACTTGTCCTCATAGTATTTGTAAATACCCATTGTAAACATTGAACGGCTTGTTCCGTTGTTTTGATATGGTTATATTGTCACATTACTCTGAACCACAGGGTCCAGGTTCTCAGTAAATGGTAAATGGCTGGCATTTATATAGCGCCTTTATCCAAAGCGCTGTACAATTGATGCTTCTCATTCAACCATTCACACACGCACTCACACACCAACAGTGATTGGCTTCCATGCAAGACACCTACCAGCCCATCAGGAGCATTTTGACACAGCCTGGGTGGGGGATCGAACCTGCGACCCTCAGTAGCCATTTTAGCCATCGGTAGCCATTTTTTGTAATCACACCGCACACACTGCAAGATATCATTCACGGGGCACACAGTCCAGTTGCCTAATCTCAGCATGTAGCCTATCACAGCCATAGGTGTGCCTGTAGGCCCAGTAGACCTATTACCACATAATGGTTCTGCAATATGTTTGACAGGGTAAACAAAGTTTGTGTATTTGTATGGATGATTGCTAATCAAATAACAGGTGTAAGTAACATTAATCCATCCATCCATCCATCCATCCATTATCTCAACCCGCTTATCCTGAACAGGGTCGCAGAGGGGCTGGAGCCTATCCCAGCATACATTGGGCGAAAGGCAGGAATACACCCTGGACAGGTCGCCAGTCCATCGCAGGGCACACACACCATTCACTCACACACTCATACCTATGGGCAATTTAGACTCTCCAATCAGCCTAACCTGCATGTCTTTGGACTGTGGGAGGAAACCGGAGTACCCAGAGGAAACCCACGCAGACACAGGGAGAACATGCAAACTCCGCACAGAGAGGCCCTGGCCGACAGGGATTCGAACCCAGGACGTCCTTGCTGTGAGGCGGCAGTGCTAACCACTTGCACCATCCGTGCTGCCTAAGTAACATTAAGTATAATTAAATAGAAACAAGATCCGATAGGCTACAGTACTTAGGCTATTCGTTTTCATGTCTACAATTCATATTATATATGCATTGACATGTGTTGTAATTATGAACAATTGGTTATCGCCAGGAGCGAGTGTCATGGGGATGGTGCAGGTTTTGTGTATAATTACTGTTTACTAACATGAGCGAAATTGTGAAAGTTTCAGGATTATGCGGGTGGGTCTCTGTATCGCTAAAGTCTGTAAAAATATGGAGTGTGGATGGACTGACTTTTATTTTGTATTTTTTGTGTTTGTGCTTGGAAAAAAGAAAAAAGAAGGAGTTGGTTGATATGGGAAGAGTAGGCTATATAATTATTTATATGCAGTCAGTTCAACAGATCGATAAGTAAACCTTTTTCGTTAATGAATGCTTTATTTAGTGGGTGAAATATTTATCAAGTCAATCTTTTAATTGAATACCAGCTTTGTTCGTCTCTGAACGAAATTCCTGCGGCTTGTTTCCGCTAATGAGTCCCGGGGAATAACCCACTGAAGATATCATGAAGATATCTACGGCGTGCGGTCTTTTTCCCGCACAGAGGCGATCACACGGTATGGACGTTTCTGCCTAATTAATCAAGTCCAGCTCTTGCCGCGCGCGCTCACACACAAATCCGAGCGATAGCACCCGAGACTTCAGCTGCGTCTATTTCTTCTCTGTAAATAATGTCACAGCGCATTGTAACCGCAACGCAAATTCTACACAAAGTTATACCTGTTATTTAATACAAGTTTATTCTTCAAAAACGGGGAACTCTTTTTGTACTGTACTGTCTGTTCTGGCTCCACGGTGGTGGAACGAACTCCCCGTTGAGGTCAGAGGCGTAGAATCTCTCCCCACCTTCAAGGGCAAACTGAGGACGCACCTCTTCAAGTAGCACCTCTCCCCATCCCTCCCTACCTCCCTGTGAACCTTAATTGTTGTTTTTGTGATTTACGTTGTGTTTCGGTGTTTTTTAGTTGGCTAGGTAAGCAGTATTTGGATAGTTAAGTTTGGTCACTTTTTCTTTGTTGTTTGTTTATTTGTTGTTAAAAAATAGGCCCTGGTCCTTATCTTTGTTGTACGGGTAGCAATTGAAATTGTACTTCCCTCTAGGGTCCCTGGTTATGGGTATGCACTTTGTTGTACGTCGCTCTGGATAAGAGCGTCTGCCAAATGCCAATAATGTAATGTAATGTACTGTACTGTACTCTTGTTAAGAATATTAACAAGTTCGTGTGTAAACAGTTCAACGTGAAATAAATAAGGCAAAAGCAGGTTATTGCTCCCGCAACATACTATTTTATATTATGCGCCTAATATATTGTGCGATTAGTGCGCTGCATTTGTACATGCATAGCGGATTTAGAGAGACCTCTGTTGGCAACAAAAAGGAATGCAGCTATAGCCGAATTGCAGTTCAAAGGTTTAAAGGTACTCTCTTGCTGTACCTCAGCAATGGCGTCACAGAAATGGCACAGTTTATGGCGTTGTTTTGATTTGGGTTGAGAAAAGTGCTGTTTCCCATTGAATGGATCTAAAAAATATATTATTTCTACTGATCTGGAAATGAATGGTTCCCAAATTAACCATTAGAATACAACCTTAGGATATCTGCAAGAATCCTTAACCGTCACCAACAGTCACATCTGCAAGTAGTTAGTATTATAGTATTTGTCTGAGAAAGGCATTTCAATATTTATTAACAGTTTTCAAAAAGGTAATACTTTGGCTTACAGACCTTTATCAGAACATACTTAATTATTACCTTCTTTATCTTTTTTGCTGTGTTTTAACTCAAGGCTATGCTTTTGCCTTTTATGTTTGTATAGGGCTTTACCCTTCATTATTGTCTTTTGTTTGTTTTTGTTAGTTGTAACTGTCTGTGATGTTTTTGTGACACACTTTCTGACTGTGTTTTGATGTTATAATAAAATGCATTATTCTTTGCATAGCAAGTTGGTCTCATCATTATCATCACCGCATTTTTCATTAATTTATTTACAAAATCTTTAACAGGTTTTACACTTTTACACAATTTATATCAGGGGTAATTCTATTGTAACACCCCTGGTTTTAATTTAATACTTAATAAATACAGTGTATATATACATTAAAAGGAACAACTTGATCCCTATTTACATAGCATGAATGGATATCAACTGAATCCATATTAAATAAGCAAAAACAGCCGTCGATGAGAGAGAGCTCTCTGATTGGCTGTCCAGCTAGCAAATCAGTGCACGAGAAGAGAAACGGAAGCGACAAAAGCAAGCCATTCCAAAGTTACTATCACTACCAGACATAATATTCGATTAGTATTACTAAATAGCGAGAGAACAAGGAAATTGCTGCAAACTGTTTGTTGTGAGCGAGACAATGGCTGCTTCTAGGTCCAACGCAATGCAAATGCATTCCCCGGTCTTCCAGTTTCCATTTTTTGAAAGACAAATACAGACTACCGCCACCTGCTGGTGTGGAGAGTTATTACCTCTCACGCAGGCGCAGAACGTACGTGCAACCCGGCCGTCGGCGGACCGTCGTTGCGGTGTGTTCGGGACAGCCAACATTAATGACGCGTATCGACACGAGGCGACCGTCGGTTTGGTGTGTCCGGGCCTTAATGTTCAGTTCAACTCAGTCCTCCGCTCAGTCTCTCCCTGGAGGTGTGTACACCCTGTAGGCTGGAGGAAGACTGTGTGTGAGTGTGTCCGTGTGTGTGTGTGTGTGTGTAGGAGCACTGCAGTCCCATCTCTCACAGAGTCCCAGTCAGACCAGGTTTCCGGAGCAGGGAGGCAGCCACGCCCATCGCCCCGCCCTGCAGGAACCTGACCAGCCCGTCCCCGGCCAGGGGTCCGAGTGCGTACAGGCCGGGCCGTTGGGTGACCTCGTAGGAGAAGGGGTCTGTGTCCAGGGGGTTCCGCGTGGCGCTGATGAGCCGGGTCGGGTCCAGCGCCAGGCCCCGCCCCTCGTCGGGCAGGAAGGAGAGGTTGGGATTGGAGCCCACGAGCACCAGCGCCATGGCGACGCGGAGGGGGCGGGTCTTCCCGCTGTGGGTGTCCTGCAGCAGGCAGGTCCCGTCGGGGGAGAAGGCCAGGACGCGGTGGCGTGGCAGGCTGGCGTAGCCGGGGTACTGGCCCCCGTCCTGGGCCGCCCGCATCATGGCGTGGACCTTGTGGTACTCGGGGAACATGACGGGGGGCAGCTGGTGGAACACCAGGCCGGGGTCCCGCGCCCCCCGCCGAAACGCGTGCACGACCGGCACGCCCGCCCCCCGGCCAATCAGCACGGCGTCGGCCGCCGTGAGCCCCGCCCCCACCACCAGGAGCGGTTGGGAGGCGGGGCCCAGGCTGCGGTCCCGCAGCGCCCCCTCCAGGCGAGCCACGCTGTGCGTCACGAAGGGCAGCTCCTCCCCCTCCACGCCCAGCCGGCCCGGCCTGTCGTACGTCCCTGTGGCCAGCACCACGTTCCGGGCGTAGAGGCGGAATGGAGTCGGGCTCCCCCCACCGCCCTCAGGCTCCCCCAGCTCCCCCTGGATCTCGTACAGAGCGGACGCGGCAGTCCCCGGGGCCACAGAGGGGGCCCCCAGGGGGGGGTCTGGAGGCAGGGCCCTGACGGAGGTGACCAGGGCCCCGCAGCGGAAGTGCTCCTGGAGGCCCTTCACCTCCACGTAGTGCTGGTAGTACTGAGCCACGTCTCGGGTGGTGGCCCGGTGGTTCCTCAGCTGCCTGCACAACAGGAATAATACAATAATTCATCATTACAATAGGTTATTTAGGTGACTCTTTTATCCGAAGCAACTTACAGTTGATTAGACCAAGCAGGGGACAATCCCTCCTCTGGAGCATTGCGGGGTTAAGGGCCTTGCTCAGTAAGTCGATCTATTGTTTATTATTGGACTGTTCATTACACTGTTCAAAATACTGACTTGTTTGGGACTTTACAACTGAAGTTTCGGCACCTTTGGTTCTGTCTTGTGTTAATTCAGCCTTTCATCTACAGAAGCTGTGCATGATGTGTTATTATTGCTCCCGGTAAGGGCTTTATTTCGACTGCTGTTCATCCAGCCTTATTTTATGTACTAAGCTGTAAGTTGCTCGAGATAAGAGTTTTTGCTTTTAAAAGCCAATATAATTCTCGAGCCATTTAAAGACAGAGTGGTTTCTAACATGGTCAAGAATGTTAATTTTCTAATTCATTCCACCCCTTCACATCAAATCTCAGTTTTAAAAAAGAAAATTGGAGTTTACAAGACATTCACTCAGACCCTGCTGTTAGACTCAACGCAAACAATTTGTCGACCTTTATGGCTACAAGGCTTATTGACGTTGAGTCATGACACAACCACTTTCAGATGTATGTTTTACTTCATTCGTCTAAAAAGTCATTTAATTTACTGTGTCTATGACTAATCTTATGTGACACGCTGCAAAGGAGATTCGTCAGTTGGCTGAAGATTGGTCAGTTGGCCAAAGATGCCCATGAGCCTGAAAATGTGAGGATGCCCCGGAGTCACTCACCTCCCTCTCCTCGTTATCCAGTCTCTGAACGACAGGTCGGGCATCTCCATCCAGTCCCCGAGACTCAGAGTGACCATCGATCCCTCCATCGCCTGAGAGAGAAAGAGAGAGAGGGATGAAAAGGAGGGGGGGAGGAGAGACAGGGAATGAGTAAGAGCAGCGAGATAAGGGGAGAAGGATGGTGGAGAAAGAGAGGGAGGGGGGGTGTGAGAGAGAACTGTCAGTGACTCACATTCCTATCACTGCAAGGCCCAGGACAGAAATTGGCCCATCAAACAAAATGGTTTCCAGTTTCGCTAAAGGCAGGCCCACACACACACACACACACACACACTGCACTAAACCACCCGCAGAGAATACCACACCAGATTATATCAGACCGAGAACAGAATCACCACAGCCCCTGCTGGGACAGGAAGCTGACCTCTCTGCAGCCAAACCCCGAGGAGGCTGTTCATTGCGCCGAATTGCGTCAACAATGAAAGATGGCCGACACGTGGCAAATTATAGTGTGCGCACAAGCAGGCTGTAGACACAGGCCGGCATGGAAAAACACAGCTACACCCTGATGAATAAAACGGCTCAAGCTAGGTTTTGAAACAGCTGGTAGCTGGTTGACCAGTTCAGACCAGCTCCATACTGAACATGGTTTGACCAGCTCAAGCTAGGTTTTGAAACAGCTACTAGCTGGTTGACCAGTACAGACCAGCTCCATACTCAACATGGTTTGACCAGCTCAAGCTAGGTTTTGAAACAGCTGGTAGCTGGTTGACTAGTTCAGACCAGCTCCATACTCAACATGGTTTGACCAGCTCAAGCTATGTTTGTGAACGGCTGGCAGCTGGTATTTCAAGCGGGTCATAGCTGGATTTCACACCATGGCAGAGCTCAGGTTACAGGCCGCTCGAGATGGAGACCGCTCCCCTTAACCATGAAAGATGGGTAGTAAAGTAAGGAGGACACTGTTTTCCCGGATATATGGCAAATAAAAAACACGAGCTGCTCTCTTTGGAGAAAAGCCAAGCAGCACAGTTTATTGGGCCTAATAAACACACATACATCCTCTCTCTCACATTCACACACACACTCGCATGCAAACACATACACACCTTCACACTCTCAGACACATACTCATGTCCTCTCTCTCATATTCACACACTCACAATTCCATGTGTGTGTGTGTGTGTGTATGTGTGTGTGTTTGCATGGGTGTATGATTTGAGATTCAAATATGTGTTTGTCATTCTAAAAGGCTTATTTAAATTTCTGCTAACAAGAAGAAAGAAATGTATATCACGAGACACTATGCAATGGTAGAAAAGACAGAATGAGTCTGTCTGTGTGAGAGGCAGAGATGGAACAATATTAAAGGAGAAGGATATATTTAAATTATAGTGCTGTGGTTTACATACACCTCAAAGGGAATTTTGAAATAGACTGGATGAAGCAAGCCTCCCAACAAAGAGCGCTGGCTTATAGTCCACATGACTGCTTCGCTGTTTGGTTTTGATAGAATCTCAGAGAAGAGTCATTGTGTTATTTTTAGAAATATCTATTTATTTGGCAACAGCCTTTGACCTTTTTGTTTTGTTGTTTTAAATAGCTGAAAGGGTGTTCAGAAATAAGAGTGACAGCTTTAGCAAAGGTTATTCTGCTCTATCGCACAGATCTTTCCTTGCTCTTTAAATGTTCAAAGGGTGGGTAGAACAGCCATACGTTCAGTCGAGATGTTTTATAAACTCAAATACAGGAAGTGAGAGAGATGCTACAAAGGAAATAAAGCCCCAGCCTTTTCACCACTTCTACAAAGGTACAGATTACAGCTCTCTCATGTAATGTAATTTAATAATTTAGCTTGCATTTCACAGCATTATTACTTCAAATCTAGCCTCGGGTACTGTAGGTACTAGCCACAATTGTTAAATAAAATAAATAAAATAAAAATGCTTTCTGAAATGTAGTGACAGAAATGTAAATGATCCAGAGAGCATCCATCTATGCCCGGGGTGTCCAATCTCATCCGAAAAAAGTGCTTGGCGGTTTTTTTTTAAGCCCAGACCTAAGACACCAGATTCAACCAATAATGAACTAATCGTGGTGTTCACTAAGGGCCTTGATAAGTAGAATCCAGACCTGCCTCAAACACGTAATTGTTTTGGACTCAAATACTTTTCTGTGCTTGACTGCTGTTGCCTGGTGAATTAAGCCAACCAAGAGGGCCAGAAGGCGGGGGTTGCAGTGTGTGAGAGTATTTCATTGGATGCAATACCCCAGACAGGCCCAGTAAAGCATAGTAAAGTATTTCACCCAGGTGTGGTAGAATCAGGAGTCTTAGTGCAGGGAAATGAAAAACAGCACCCACACCTGGTGTTTTTGGATAAGCTTACACACCCCTGACCTCCACTATCAGGGCTTTGATCAGATAACGCGGAGTCACGCTGCACCCAGTCTGCTTCCTGTTTGAGTCTCTCCTCTGACATCACTTCCTACCTGCCAGGCTCCTCCAGGTGGGCCCTTGCCCAGGACCAGGTGGGCCACGCTCCGCTCCGGTTCCCTGCGCCAGGTGAGCAGAGATTCGGCCGACCCCCCCAGGTCTCCCTCCGGCCGGACCAGGGCGTCGAACAGCAGGCCCAGCGGGCTGGGGGTGCGCCCATCCAGACCTTCAGACAGGTACTCCAGATCCTGCAGGTGTGGGGCGGGGAGAGGAGAGGTCAGTGTCCAGGGGCCTGTATCACAAACCCCATAATCCTGTTTTGTGAAACACCACCCAGGGCACCATTACACGAAGCAGGATGACTGTGTTAGCTGGATAACTGCTCTGAGTAAAACCCAGAACAGGGCACTGTTCCACAAAGCAGGATGACTGTGTTAGCTGGATAACTGCTCTGAGTAAAACCCAGAACAGGGCACTGTTCCACAAAGCAGGATGACTGTGTTAGCTGGATAACTGCACTGAGTAAAACCCAGAACAGGGCACTGTTCCACAAAGCAGGATGACTGTGTTAGCTGGATAACTGCACTGAGTAAAACCCAGAACAGGACCCTGTTCCACAAAGCAGGATTACTGAGTTAGCTGGATAAATGCTAAAGTAAAGTAAAAACCCGGAACACTCGTAAAACTGGAACATGGATTGAAGTTTTACTCAGCGCAATTATCCAGCTAACTGTGGATAGGTACTACAATTCTAATTTGGGTGCTTTTCTAGAAGTGTGCGTGTATTTCTAAAAGTGTTTGTGTATGTGTGTGTGTGCGCATGAGTGTGTGTGTGTGCACGTGTGTGTGTGTGCACGTGCGTGGCAGAGCAACAATTGACAGGTTGTAATCTCTGCTGGTGGGTATGACACACATTCAGTGAAAAGAAAATTGCCCTGAAAACATGACTGAACAAATATCCATAATGAAACACCAGAAGAAAATCTTTTGAAATGCTCTGAAAGCTTAATAACACACAAAGCTTATTTTTCGCATAAATATTTTGTTAAATGACAGCTTATTTTAATCTTGCGAAGTGCAAAGAAGGTCTTTCAATTAAATTGAAATGAAAATGGAAAAGAAGTGGGTTATTGAGTTTTTGCAGATCAGCAGATGGGGGGAGGGGGGGGGGGTTATGTACCTGCTCCAGAAGCGGCTGCCCAGAAAGCTCCTGAAGTTTCCTGTGCAGGATGGGGTTGGGGTGGGAGACTTCCTCTCTAACATATGGCCTGTAGCCAGACAGGAAATAGGACAGGCAGATTCCAGAAGGCCCGTTACCTGGGATACCACACAAACAGGAAGAGAGGCAGGGTCAACCAGCCGCAATGCTGAGAAACTACTCTGTCCATTCCAGAGATACTGAAAACCGCTGTGCCATTGGTGGACTGCACCAATATAATTACTATTACATTTAAAAACTCAAGCTGTAACGTCATTTCTGTAAAATTGCACATTTTATTGAATCTCAAAGTGAAAAGGAGTTAACACAAACTCTGCAGGGTACAAATCAAAACATGATATATTTCTGCAAATATTAATGCACAAGTGCTGTGTATTTTCCGAATGTAATGGTCTGAAAAGAAGTAAAACAGTAACATTTTGGACTGGTAAAGTGTGGTGGTTTTATGCCACATTAACTTTATTTCCCCATTCAATTTAGCAAATAAAAGTTAATTGTGCATTGTGCATTGAAAATTGAATTGAATATGTCATGTGTGTGTTTGTACCCTCTAGATGTCAATTTATTTTATCTTTGAGATTAAAGAAGACGCGAGTCACCCAAACTTGCATATTGAACCATTTAGCTGTAGGGTACAATGCATTGGTTACATGACAAGGCAATTTCAGGTTTAGCAGGAATCGATCTGTAAAAGGTGGCGCTGAATCGATTTAAAGTACACCATAACCGTAAAGTCTTGGAGGCATACAACTCCATTTTAAGCTCGGCACATTATTCAAAGGTCACATGGTAATGGCCTGCCATTTTAGAAAATCACAGTCATGCACTGCAGTGGGCGTAATCAATACAAGTGCCTTTGGCCGATTGGGAAGACTCACTGGACATCTGCCTAGGATAGGACTGACACTTGGCAGCAAAGCTTGAAGCCATCAATAATACCATAAATGAGTCATGTACAGGTGTTAATTTATCTTTTAAACAAATGATAAGAAAATAAAGAACAAGGTAATAATTTGAAAATCAGCCTCAGGGATATTTTCGAGCCAGATGCACAGAATACATTTAAGGTCAAAGCTCATCATAAAGCAGATTTATAAATGCTTATAAATGTGGCCAAACAAATGTTTTCCCAGGGTTTTCTCTTCTTAAAGCAAACTGTGACCATCCAGAAGAGCCCAAGCCTAGAGCAGCCTGTAGCCTAGTGGCTAAGGTACAAGCCTTGATGTAACCACAATAAGATCATTGCAGCTGTTGGGCCCTTGAGCAATGCCCTTAACCCTCCATTTCTCCATGGGGGATTGTCCCCTGCTTAGTCTAATCAACTGTAAGTCACTTTGGATAAAAGCATCAGCTAAATAACAAATTATTATGAACTATTATTATTAACATGCTACATCTATTGATGAGGAGGACAGTTGTTAGGTCTCAGCTGGAGACGAACAGATTCTACTGTCCGTTTTACACACTTTGCGTTTTCCTGCCGGTCAATCATTCCCAGACCCAGCTGCAGACTGAGTGACAGTATGAGCTGGAGTCCACCGTCAGCGCGTGACCTAAATACTGTGCCAGGTTTTCAGGAGGGAGTCAAACGCCATCGCTGCGGCACCGATTCATTCCGCATTCAGGAGGATTTTAACATCAGAAAATGGACAACACTTTACTTTAACCTCTCACCATAAGGCTGACATAACACTGTCATACACATGACATAGCAGCTCTCACAAGATTGCATAATAGATGATGTCAGGTGATGTCAAATGACATAAAACTGTCTTACTTTTTTCACATTTACAGATAAAAGTATGACATAATCTGATGTCATCTATTAGGCCATTTTGTGACAGCTGTCATTAATAATCCAGACACCAGACCGGGATTGATTTTTCATTTAGTCACTGAATGTTGAATAAGGGCTTTTATCAGTAGATGATCGGCTGGTTCATTTGCCCACTGATGTGTCCGTCACTGGAACTCACCAATGATAACCACCGGGAGGGGTTCCTGGGGGTGGAGTCCCAAGGCTCCCGTCTTTCCTGGGATCATAGCTGTGTGTGTGTGTGTGTGTGTGTGTGTGTGTGTGTGTGTGTGTGCGTGTGTGTGTGTTAGTGTGTGTGTGCGCACGTCTGTGCTTCTGTGCTTCTGAAAATCCCTTCCTGGATCCTGTGGAAACAGACACACAAGCCTGAGGGTTAATCCCACATCTATGCACCTTGCAGAGCCCCCTATACAGAGAAACGTCCAGAACTGGCAGTGCAAGAACAGTAGATCAGGGGTGCACAACTCCGGTCTGGTCAGGGTTGGTCTGCCAACTGGTTTTTGTTCCAACCGATTGTTTCTGACAGCTCTATAAATGATATTTCTTCACTCCCGTACTTGAGCACAGTACAATCTTTAGGATACACTAGCAGTATGTGTAGCTGGTCCATATGCAAATGTCTGTTCAAGACATATTTCGCTAATTAAATAATTAAGAGCAGAATTTGGCACAAAATCCTGAAGCTGTACACCTCCAGATACTTGTTAGTATGCATACAGAAATGAGCATTGACACAGTGGATACAGTGCATCACACACTGCTGTGACTAACAAACCTGCACAGTGAGTAAGAGAGAAGGGTGATTAATTAAGTCTAGTCAAGTCAATAAAAATGTAATAAATAACATCAATGGCAAAGTGCACCATGTTGAGTTTGGCAGATATTACTCTGGTTACTTTGATTGACAGCCCCTTGGAAAACCAAGCCCAATCCACAACGTCCAGGTGACCCCTCAGAACCAGCAGTACGATCACAGTGTACCGAGCAGGATCATTCAATCTGGGCCTCCAGTCTAAATCCAGCCCTGGTTTTCTTTTCTCCCAGGTAATTAACTGAACAATTAGGGCTACGGATTGTTCGGTCTTCACCCCTCACTCCCAGGTAAAGGGAAAGTGGAAAACCAGCAGTTCTCAGCCCTGGAGGACGGTGATTTGATGATCCCTGGTACAGCCTCCCTTCCAGCCCCCAATAACAGTCGGCTATGAAACTAAACCACACAAAACCATGTGTGTGTGTTTGTGTATATGACCACAACACCACCACTTCCCCCACCTCCCCTTCCCCCAGAAAACACACTTCAGATCTAAGATTTCACTTAGTCACACAAAACAAAACACAGAGTGAGTCTCTGTTCCAGGCCCCAGGCACTGACACCTGCCCTACAGGCAGAGACACACTGACACCTGCCCTACAGAGACACACACTGACACCTGCCCTACAGAGACACACACTGACACCTGCCCTACAGGCAGAGACACACTGACACCTGCCCTACAGGCAGACACACTGACACCTGCCCTACAGTTAGACACACTGACACCTGCCCTACAGTTAGACACACTGACACCTGCCCTACAGTTAGACACACTGACACCTGCCCTACAGTTAGACACACTGACACCTGCCCTACAGGCAGAGACACACTGACACCTGCCCTACAGGCAGAGACACACTGACACCTGCTCTACAGGCAGAGACACACTGACACCTGCTCTACAGGCAGAGACACACTGACACCTGCTCTACAGGCAGAGACACACTGACACCTGCCCTACCTGAGCTCAAACAGCCATTTACCTGAGATCACATGACCATCGACTGCTATCAGGAGGTGAGGCTACACATACAGTACGCATGTGATTTAATCAGACTGGCTAACCTACTGCAGCTCCTCTGTTCAGCTCCACAAATACTCACCTGTCCATCCTTAGAACACGGATTACCCCCCTCCCCCCCAAATCCATACCCCTTAAATTACATTACATTACATTATTGGCATTTGGCAGACGCTCTTATCCAGAGCGACGTACAACAAAGTGCATACCCATAACCAGGGATAAGTTCGCTGAAAGACCCTAGAGGGAAGTACAATTTCAACTGCTACCTGTACAACAAAGGACAAGGGCCAGTTTTTTTTTGTTTTTTTTTTGAACAAACAAACAAACAGAGCAAAACTATCCAAACACTGCTTACCTAGCCAACTAAAAATACCGATACACAAAGCAAGTCACAGAGACAACAATTAAGGTTCACAGGGAGGTAGGGAGGGATGGGGAGAGGTGCTGCTTGAAGAGGTGTGTCTTCAGCTTGCGCTTGAAGGTGGGGAGAGATACTCTAATTTTAGAAATTAGAGTATCTCTAAAATTAAAGAAATACTCTAATTTTCCCTGCCAAGCACAAACACTCATTGCTGCCATTTACACAAACAATAATTTATACCATCAACACTGACATGACATTTCCCTGCTTCCTGTAACCACGGTTACCCCTCATTTACTCTGATAAAGAAAACAAAGGCACACCAAAAAAAACACTACTAAACTTGC
Organism: Conger conger; assembly: GCF_963514075.1. Classification (NCBI taxonomy): domain Eukaryota; kingdom Metazoa; phylum Chordata; class Actinopteri; order Anguilliformes; family Congridae; genus Conger; species Conger conger. The sequence continues at coordinate 42,749,384 of NC_083765.1, read as the reverse complement.
ACACAGTGCTGGGCCACAGGAGCACACAGAAATAAAAAAGACAGAAATGAGACGCACTCATGCTCCAGAACACAAGGGTCTTTATCGTCCAAATGAACACCAGTATTTGTTTTTTAGACCATCAAGCAGGTGTCCTTTCTTCTTTTTTTGTTACTTATTTACTGACAAATTTTCATCTGTACTCTCCTGCACTGAACGACGTGATGTAATATCACCTGAAACCAGAGAGACTCACCTGGACGTAAGCACACAGGTGCAAATTAGGCAGGTAACTGAAGCCTGGGGAACCAGGCCAGTGAGAGATGCAGGGAGGACAGGCTGGGGGGACAGGTGTGCTCACCTGAGACAGGTAGAGAGGACAGGTGTTCTCACCTGAGACAGGTAGAGAGGACAGGTGTGCTCACCTGAGACAGGTAGAGGGGACAGGTAGAGAGGACAGGTGTGCTCACCTGAGACAGGTAGAGGGGACAGGTAGAGAGGACAGGTGTGCTCACCTGAGACAGGTAGAGGGGACAGGTAGAGAGGACAGGTGTGCTCACCTGAGACAGGTAGAGGGGACAGGTAGAGAGGACAGGTGTGCTCACCTGAGACAGGTAGAGGGGACAGGTAAAGAGGACAGGTGTGCTCACCTGAGACAGGTAGAGGGGACAGGTAGAGAGGACAGGTGTGCTCACCTGAGACAGGTAGAGGGGACAGGTAGAGAGGACAGGTGTGCTCACCTGAGACGGGTAGAGGGGACAGGTAGAGAGGACAGGTGTGCTCACCTGAGACAGGTAGAGGGGACAGGTAGAGAGGACAGGTGTGCTCACCTGAGACAGGTAGAGGGGACAGGTAGAGAGGACAGGTGTGCTCACCTGAGACAGGTAGGCGTCAGACAGAAGCTGGAGAGCTGGGGTTTGCAGCGTGTTGCTCTGGCAGATGAGTGTGTTTGTGTGTGCGTCTCTCAGTCCACACACTGCCTTCATATCCTCATCTCGGGGCAGGAGGGGGCAGGGCTGGAAAAATACTGCCTACCAACCGTGATTCAGCAGTCCTGGAGGCTGGTTGATGATTGACAGCTGTCAGGAGGGCCTGGGAGGCGGGGAGAGGCAGGACTCAGAGCCGGATTGGCTGTGAGGCACTGCCAAAAGCCATCGACTGGACAAATGTTTACATTACTAAACAAGGCCACTGTGCCAGGACATTGGGACACCATAAAGTGTACTGTGGGTCAGAAGGCATTCATCCCGCCGTTTCACACTGGATGCTTGCCATTTCTTCTATGGCTTTTACCTTTGTGTTACTTTCAAACCAGCCTACACTGCCCGTTTTATTGTATCGGTTTCTCTGGAAAAAGAGTTTGCAGTCGAGAGCATATTTAACCAAGCAATGTCTGGACTTGGTTACTATTATATAATTATTCACCTGGTGTGTGTGAAACAATTTTAAGGGTGGACACTACCGCTGTCTCTCATACTCTGACCCTGGGATTGAGCAAGGCGGCCAGCGGTAAGTTAAGTGACTTTAAGAGGCCTTATCGTGGCGGGGTTTGTTGTTCTTTCATTAGTTACTGATAAAACCCTCACCCTTCGCCTCCGTTATGGGATCCTCCGCACGCAGTTCCAGCGAGGGCCGGCGCAGCCCTGCCAGCCGCTGAAACGCCCTTCGGCGAGCGCTTTTACAACAACGTGCGACGACTCCCGCCGAGAGGGAAAGAAGTTTAATACCACACTAGATTAAAAAAATTAAATCTATCATTTTAAGCATGCTTTACTTTGAGTAGGGCAAACGATAGGATATTATATAACACTCAGCACATTTCTGTTGCATAAACATAGGCTATAAAAACATTGCAACTCCTGAATATTGCTGACTCATTGGGAGTCAGCAATATTGTTCACGTTTGTACACACTTTGTACACACATACTCGTGGGCTTAGCTGCTCAGCCATCCTAGTGAACAGAACATTCCCCACCCCCCTTTCTGGAGGATGGAGCAGGGGTTCCCCCCTTTCTCAGTGCAACGGAACGGTAATCCCTGTACAGATGTGTGGAAGTGGTAAGGGATATCTCTTTTGGAGCTGAAGTGTGAACTCTCTGAATGTGAAAGCAGGGTGTGACACATTTTCTCCACCTTGGTTCAACTCTACAGGCTTTTCATATGTGGCCTCGTGTCCTGATGTTATCAGCCACAGGTAACACCCCCCACCACTACCTGCTAGCTGTGGAATTACAATCCAGCCACTGCCGTAACACTAACTGTCCGATCAGCTCTGATACCCTGAGAGAGGCACGTACGCCTGCCACAGATCTCAGATCAGCTCTCAATTAATATCCATAGAGGCCGGCATGTGTACTACTGTTCCGAGATCAGGGGTACGTATCACAAATCAGGATAATCCTCTCAAATCAGGAACATGGACTTAAGTAAAAAGCCCACGTCCCTTCCGGAGTCGGACAATTCTTGAACTGATTTAGAAAATTTAAAGTCAAGTGCATTGGAAGGCTGTCTAGTCCAGGTGAAGATAAGGATTAATTACCAGCTGGAATTTTCCATTGTGACTGTTGGCATTCCTGGTTTAAGTAGTAGTGGTGGTGGTGGGTGATGTAACAGTTATTGATCATCCGGTTATTGATTAGACTAAAAAAAGGACAGAAACTGCAGCAGATAAGTAGCCTTTTGAAAACTAATAATAAAAACCCAGGATCCAGGCCCTCTTCATCCATTTCCTGGTCTTTCACGCCAACAACACTAAAACAGGTCCGGCAGTAAAGGCCTTGCCGGATAATTCCCACTTTCCAGAATCCTATCCTAAGTACAGACGACTACGATAATTTCCCTCAGCCGACATTGATGTCATTCTCTCATTTTTTTTTAACCAGAAATGTAGACTTTCAGACCCCAAATGCAGCGAACTTGGATATCTCACACACACTCACACGCGCAAATCACATCCTTTCTTAGACTGGCTAGGATATTTGCCAGTTGGTACTTTACGGATGTCTCTCGTCTGGCCTGGTTTTATGGAAAAGAGGCACAACATCAGCAGCAAGACTTGTGGGAACCAGGAAATAAGTAAATGACTAAATACACTGACTGGTCTAAATAAGAGTTTGCAGTAGCATGTTGGAGTTCTACTAATTTTTGGTGTCATGACACCCCATTATTTGTTACTAACTACTACAAGGACTGGAGCCAATTACATTTTAATTAGCTCAATGCGGGACATTAATTGAAATTGCGGAATTAAATAAAATGGCCATTATGTTCCGAGGCATTTTCCAGTTAATTCATTGCATTTAAATTGACACCTGAAACGGAACCGATCCAAATTTGAACTTCTAGAAAGTCCTTCACATCAGATAAGTGTGGACCGAATCAGATTGGCATTCTGTCAATCTCTTACAAGTGCTATGCTGTCTAGTACAGCATCGTTACAAAGAATAATTTGCCTGTTCCTGGTTGTCCACTTCCTCTATGGGAAATGGTAAAGAAATTCTTCCCACCTGGGACATTGTACAGTGCAGTCTGTAATTATATTGGACGTTGTAGTTTCGTTTTTGAATAAAAAAATTTAAGTGCAGTAGTTAACTACACTATTCACCGAATATGGATGTAAGCATTAAATTAAAGGCGACAGTCTGCACTTAACCCTAATATTCATCGTTTCTAATCGAATGTGCTGGAGTACAGAGCCAAAACAAAACAATTGCCAAAGTCCAATAACGTATGTAACATATCACAGCTTCTCCTTCATGTTTTATGTTTTTGTCAAACGACCTTGAAAATGTATGACATATTATTAATATTACTATTATTCACCTGTGAGTTGAACACCAGACACTCACCTTTGATCTTCAGGTTAGCATTAGCTGCTTTACCTGCTTTACCTGTTGATCCGTGTGCACACACCTTCCCCGGCTAAACGGCTACATACAGAACTGTGTGAATGTCTTGGGCACACTAGATAAAAAAAAATATAAAGATGTTTAGATGTGTTCTGCATAAGAGCATTTCCAAACCTTCATTTTCCACAAAATGTAATGTTACAGTGAAATGTTTGCATTTCATTAAATAAATGACATATTACGTAATAGAGCACTTTTCAGATATAAAATTGATCAAAGCTGCCTGGGACTAACTGGAGAGCCAGACGCAAGTGAGACAGCCAAAGAACAGTGCAGAAGAACAGTGAAAAGCTCTCCAATATGTTTGGAACAACCTACCTGCTGATTTTCTGATAGAACTGCAGGACAGTGTACCCACTATCCAATGATGCAATCTTAAAGGTACAATAGGATTTATGTGAAAACATTGTTACAAGACCATTGTAAATCCCTTCCTATCATTGAAAAAGGCTCACTGACATGTTGACTCGCCCTCTGCCTGTGTAAGTCCTTATATTTGGGTTTATGTTGATGGACCGACACTCTGTACCAAGACATACTATAGCTGTACAATAATTCAAGCTCATTGGTTGAAAATTGGTACCAATTGCCACAGCCAATGGCGTTTCAACATCAGTGTTGTGGATTGAGGGTGTTTGTTGCTGCATTTCCTATCTTGACCATTAGAAGTTACCCATTGTACCTTTAAAAGGGTGGTGACAACACACATTGATTTGCTAAATGGACTGCATTTAAATAGCGCTTTTATCCAAAGTGCTTTACAATTGATGTCTCTCATTCACACACATTCAGACACACCAAAGGCGATAGGGCTGCCATGCAACATACTAATCAGATTTGATTTGATTTTTAATGGTTCACTATTCTTTCTAGTAAATGTTTCGGTATTTAAAACCGTTTATTACTTTTGAATGAACCTTTGTTTTACGCAATTGTTTGTGTAAACAATTACATGCCGAAGACTTTTGCACAGTACTGTACCTTCCTGTTCCTCTCACCTCACAGACCCCAGCCACACCTGTGTAACTTCCTGTTCCTCTCACCTCACAGACCCCAGCCACACCTGTGCAACTTCCTGTTCCTCTGACCTCACAGACCCCAGCCACACCTGCGCCATCGTCATGACTACAGACCCAACGCATGCATTGGTAAGGAAGTAGTCAAACAGAACGGTTCGTGATAGGACAGCACTTTGGCCATTTTGGGTGTCTGTAGGGGGCCTGGCTGCCAGGAACAGGTGAAGGCTGGAGGGTCACGGGAGCCATGGAAACAGTCCATTATCACAGCACACAGGGAAGACAGAGAGCCAGAGACACACACAGGGGTTCAGCTTCATAATGAATGAGATATATTTGAAAAGGATCCAACCCTATTCCACCAACAACGGTGAAATAATCAAGGCGTGTATTTACATTTCACCAAGATTGAGGCCACTGAACAGAGATACGGTGGCATGGACATACAAAAATGAAAATAAAGGAAAACAAAATCAAAAAAGGAAAAAAATCTGGGACAAAAATGTCAAATAAAAAATAAAAAGCACAAATAGAAAATTCTCCCAAATGTGCATTGCTTAAAATCTGAACGGTCTGTCCAATTTGATTGGTCGAGCTCCCCCCTCCCCCTTCGTTAACTCAGAGTCCCAGGGTAACGGGGGCCAGTCGGTAAACGTGTGAAAAACAATAAATACAAAAAAGAGGAGAAGCAGGAAGTGCCCCCCCCCCCCCCCCCCATCGCACCCTCCCCACCCCCCACAGCAGATCCGATTGGTCTGTGGAATGAGAGACCCAGCCTGGGGGGTCAGGGGAGGGGGGGGGGGGGAAGTCTGAAGGAGGCATCGACATTCCCACAGATGAAACTCATCAATGTAGGGGGGGGTGTTGGGTTTTCCTCCTGGCTTTTCAAAAGTCCGTCTCCCATCACGTACTCCGCCATCGCCTCGGCCCGACCCCCCTAACCGCCCTCCAAACATCCATCACGGTTCCCGTCCTGGTTTTAGTCCGGCAGGAGAGAAACTATAAAACTAAAACCCCGTGGTTGGAGAGTCGAGGCGGTCGTCCGTATTGGCCAGCGGGCCGGCAAGCTCTCTCTGCGGGGCGGGGTCGGGGACAGGGGGGGTCAGGGGCGGTCAGACGGTGGGGGTCTTGCCCGGGGGCGTCTGCTGGGGCTGCTGCAGGAACAGCGGCTTTTTCACCCGCGGTTTCCTCCTCTTGGGCTTGCTGCGGACCTTGGTGAGCTGCACCACGAAGAACGCCAGCACCACCATGGCCCCCAGGAAGGCGAACACCGGAATGGTCTGCCCCACGTCCTGGTTGTACCGCCCCGGCATTATGCCTGGGAACACAGCACAGGGGTCACGGGTCAGAGGTCACACTCAGACTCAGACTCACACGAACACGTGATGGGTCAGATTCTATACATCAACTGATTGATAAAAGGTACAGCTCATCAACAATTCAGCAAGGCCTTAAAATTGCACTGAGTCCATTTGCATTTATGGGAATAAAAAGCGCTTTAAAAGAATTAGACCTGGGTCAAAGACGTAATCGTTTAGCATTCAAATACTGTTCTACGTATTTTTTCTGGTGTGGAACCTATGTAATATGCCTGCCTTCTGATCCTCTTGGTCGGCACAAAAACCCCAGGGGAGAAAAAAAAACAAAAAACTAGTATTTATCCAAAATGATTACATATTTGACCTGAATCGAATCAGTAGCCAAATGGGCTTGTTCTGGGCAGTGAGGCCCAGATGCAGTGCATTGTGGGAAGTGGGCTGGTTCTGGGCAGTGAGGCCCAGAAGGGTCCTGCCCAACACTCACCCCCCGGGATGTCCCAGGCCCCGCTCTCCCCGGGGGACAGGGGCCGGACCTGGGGCCGGTAGGCCCGCACGTTGGGCAGGGTCACCTTGTCCGTGTCCACGGAGAGCAGCTTCTGGTGCTTCCACAGGTTACTGCACAGGGAGGGAGAGAGGCCGGGTCAGACCACTACAGTGCAGAGGGGAGGCCGGGTCAGACCACTACAGTGCAGAGGGGAGGCCGGGTCAGACCACTACAGAGCAGAGAGGAGGCCGGGTCAGACCACTACAGAGCAGAGAGGAGGTCGGGTCAGACCACTACAGTGCAGAGGGGAGGCCGGGTCAGACCACTACAGAGCAGAGAGGGGGTCGGGTCAGACCACTACAGTGCAGAGGGGAGGCCGGGTCAGACCACTACAGAGCAGAGAGGAGGCCGGGTCAGACCACTACAGAGCAGAGAGGAGGCCGGGTCAGACCACTACAGAGCAGAGAGGAGGCCGGGTCAGACCACTACAGAGCAGAGAGGAGGCCGGGTCAGACCATTACAGTGCAGAGGGGTCGGGTCAGACCATTACAGTGCAGAGGGGTCGGGTCAGACCACTACAGTGCAGAGGGGAGGCCGGGTCAGACCACTACAGTGCAGAGGGGTCGGGTCAGACCACTACAGTGCAGAGGGGAGGCCGGGTCAGACCACTACAGTGCAGAGGGGAGGCCGGGTCAGACCACTACAGTGCAGAGGGGAGGCCGGGTCAGACCACTACAGAGCAGAGAGGAGGCCGGGTCAGACCACTACAGAGCAGAGAGGAGGTCGGGTCAGACCACTACAGTGCAGAGGGGAGGCCGGGTCAGACCACTACAGAGCAGAGAGGGGGTCGGGTCAGACCACTACAGTGCAGAGGGGAGGCCGGGTCAGACCACTACAGAGCAGAGAGGAGGCCGGGTCAGACCACTACAGAGCAGAGAGGAGGCCGGGTCAGACCACTACAGAGCAGAGAGGAGGCCGGGTCAGACCACTACAGAGCAGAGAGGAGGCCGGGTCAGACCATTACAGTGCAGAGGGGTCGGGTCAGACCATTACAGTGCAGAGGGGTCGGGTCAGACCACTACAGTGCAGAGGGGAGGCCGGGTCAGACCACTACAGTGCAGAGGGGTCGGGTCAGACCACTACAGTGCAGAGGGGAGGCCGGGTCAGACCACTACAGTGCAGAGGGGAGGCCGGGTCAGACCACTACAGTGCAGAGGGGAGGCCGGGTCAGACCACTACAGAGCAGAGAGGAGGCCGGGTCAGACCACTACAGAGCAGAGAGGAGGTCGGGTCAGACCACTACAGAGCAGAGAGGAGGTCGGGTCAGACCACTACAGTGCAGAGGGGAGGCCGGGTCAGACCACTACAGAGCAGAGAGGAGGCCGGGTCAGACCACTACAGAGCAGAGGGGAGGCCGGGTCAGACCACTACAGTGCAGAGAGGAGGCCGGGTCAGACCACTACAGTGCAGAGAGGTCAGGTCAGACCACTACAGTGCAGAGGGGTCGGGTCAGACCACTACAGTGCAGAGGGGTCGGGTCAGACCACTACAGTACAGGGGGGAGGCCGGGTCAGACCACTACAGTACAGAGGGGAGGCCGGGAGAAAACAGTGTTAGCCTGTTTGCATTAGCGCCGGCCCGGTACTGGGACACACCTGGGCGCCGTCTCGTTGAGCGGCTGAGGTTTGGCCCAGGACAGGTGAGGGCAGGCAGGGAGGGGTCGGGGCTTCGGGTCTCCCAGGTACGACTCCAGGACCTTGGAATACCGGTACAGGTGATTACCTACAGAGAGAGAGAGAGAGCGAGAGAGAGAGCGAGCGAGAGAGAGAGAGAGCGAGAGAGAGAGAGAGAGGCTGAAGATGAATGCTTGGGATTGAACTACGAGATCTCAACTGGAGTATTTCTGATGGGTCCCGGGGGCAGTCATCTGCACTATTAAAAGCGGTCAGATTTGATTTTCAATGCATTTTGTATGCTTGTTTTTCATTAGTTTTGATTTTGTATAAATTTTGTATGTATTCTTCATTCATGATTAATTTGGAGCCATCCGTTTCCTTGTATCTAAAGTACTAATAATAAAGATCATAAATAAATGATCATTATTCATCATTAAATAAAGCTTTATTCATATGTCCGAGTGTACATGCTAATGTGTGCAGAGACCCCTGCAGGCCCATTCTGCCCAAACAGCGTCAGGGGTGTTTGTACCCTCCAGTCTCTCGGGCAGGGGCCGGTCCGTGCCCGTGGGGGGGGGCGTGCGGCTCTTGGAGTGGCTGAGGCTCGGGGGGGTCATGCTGTAGGCCGTGAACTGCAGCAGGGCGTCCAGCAGCCAGAAGCAGTCTGCAGGAAGAGGAAACGCATCACAACCACTGCAGATAAGTGTGTGTCTGTCTGTCTGTCTGTCTGTCTGTCTGTGTCTGTGTGTGTGTGTCTGTGTGTGTGTGTCTGTGTGTGTGTGTCTGTGTGTGTGTGTCTGTGTGTGTGTGTGTCTGTGTCTGTGTGTGTGTGTCTGTGTGTGTGTGTCTGTACTATAATATACACCATCTACCCTCACCTTTTTGCCTGTGACTGTCGTCTATGCAGTTGGAGTCACCGTAGAGAGCGATCCGGCCCCCCCCTTCAGACGGCGTTTGGTACAGTCCCAGGATGGGAACGCCATCCACCACTGCAGTCTCCTGCTTCAACACCTCCAGCCCTGGGACGGAGAAAAGAGACGAGAGCAGGGAAAGAAATGACAAAGAGGGACAAGGAAAGAGAGAGAGAGAAAGGAAAGGCAGAAGATTAGTCACCACGGTGAGAGGACCCGGGAGAGCGCTCCCGGTGTGGCGGAGGTGCAGTGAAAGTGCAGGTAAGGGGGTGTTGCGCGGCGTACCTTGGTCCTTCAGGGTCTGGGAGATGACGATGCCGTCCTGGGGGAATCGAGCGATGCTGCACCCTGAGGCGTAGTACACTGAGGAGAGGAACACGGGTTCATCATCAGCCTCACACGACAAGCTCCAGACTCACACTGCGATTGGCTGAGAGGCATACCAACAAGCGCCTTTATCTCTCGATAAGGCACTGCTAACTTAACAAGACCTTGTGATCAATCCGCTATTTTTATGTTTGGCTCATTCATTGTTTCAGAGACAGCATTCACACTGCAGAAGTGCTCTGTTCTGTCGTTAAAACGGCATCATTCTTTTTCTTTTTATAAATGTGTTGGAAAAACTGTTGTACATTTGCAATAATACACTGGAAGTCGTGCCTTACCAAACATTCGTATCATATTATTACAGGTGTGTTGCTTTCTTCGCAAATAGAAAACTGCAGTGTGGAACAGAACACATTCCCTGTCCAAAAATTGCCAGCATTTGTCCAAAAATTGCCAGCCAGAACAAATTGCCAACAAGTTTCTCCAAAAGTTTTACAGAGACACTGATTGGGTGGAGGGGAATATAACAGGCATAGTCACAGAAACCAGAGGAGCTCCACCAATCACAGAGCATACAGCTCATGAGAAATGACAACACCAACGCCGACTGGTGGTTACAGAAACAAGCAGGATTGCCAGACCGTTTCCACCAATCACTTTTGCAGTTGCTCTATGTCATTACCACCACAGTTTGTGATGGTGGAGCTCCTCTGTGGTTTCTATGGAAAAGGTGACATCACTACCTTCCTCCCCCCAGTTGTTCTATGGCTGAAGTTAGTTCAAAAAGCGCTGATCTGAGATCAGCGATGGGGGGGGGATGTGGGGGCTCAGAGAGGGGGGGGCTCACTGTCGTGGTCGGCCATGGTGAAGTCTCCCTCGTACAGCCCGTCACTGAAGGCCATGCCCCACACTGAGATCAGGTCATTCAGCGCCGGCACGTTAGCGCCCCCTGTGTCCGGCATCCACCACTGCCTGCAGAACAGACAGACACAGCGTTAAGACACCACTGCCTGCAGAACAGACAGACACAGCGTTAAGACACCACTGCCTGCAGAACACAGCGTTAAAACACCACTGCCTGCAGAACAGAAAGACAGTCTAGTTAGAACACCACTGCCTGTAGAACAGAAAGACAGTCTAGTTAGAACACCACTGCCTGCAGAACACAGCGTTAGAACACCACTGCCTGCAGAACACAGCGTTAGAACACCACTGCCTGCAGAACACAGCGCCAGAACACCACTGCCTGCAGAACACAGCGCTAGAACACCACTGCCTGCAGAACACAGCGCTAGAACACCACTGCCTGCAGAACACAGCGCTAGAACACCACTGCCTGCAGAACACAGCGCTAGAACACCACTGCCTGCAGAACACAGCACTAGAACACCACTGCCTGCAGAACAGAAAGACACAGCGTTAAAACACCACTGCCTGCAGGACACAGTGCTAGAACACCACTGCCTGCAGAACACAGACAGACACAGCGTTAAGACACCACTGCTTTTCCTGCACTCACACAGGACACAGAGCCCTAGTCTGAGCCAGGAGGAACCCTGATCACACTCAGTTACTGACAGTAGTTAAAGAGGAGGAGGGTTAGTCCAAACAATAAGAGTACATAATTACGTGGAGAACACCATGCACCAGAACAGGATGTTCCGTTCTTCACGCGTCAGAACTCACCTGGTGTTCTCGTCGTAGAACTTGACCTTCCTCATGACGGAGGTGTTGTACCAGTCGCTGAAGACGATGAGGGACAGGCCGTTGTCGATGTCGCGGCGGAGCTTGGTGATCTCCTCGGGGAAGTACTCCTCCTCACTGTCCACCATCAGCAGAGTGCCTGCGCAACCGCCAACGGTCACACGTTACAACCACCAACGGTCACAGTGTTACAACCGCCAACGGTCATACGTTACAACCAACGGTCACAGTGTTACAACTGGGCGCAACCACCAACCATCTCAACATTACAACTGCAAAAGGCAAAATGTTACTGCCAAAATGTTAGAACCACACACAGTCAATGTTACAACCACCAACGGTCTTAATGTTACAACCACCAACGGTCTTAATGTTACAACCACCAACGGTCTTAATGTTACAACCAACCAAGGTCTCAACGTTACAACCAACCAAGGTCTCAACGTCAACAGCACACATGCACACATGAACGTGCGCAAACACATGAGTGTTTCCGTGAAGTTCTTGAGGTGTAATCTTTACTGGCCTATACCCCAAACATATTCTTCACTGACCAACCCCCGCAAACATATACTCCACTGGCCTACACCCCAACATATTCCCCACAGGACTACACCCCAAACATATTCTCCACAGGACTACACCCCAAACATATTCCCCACTGGCATACACACAGTATACTGCCTTGAGGAATACAGGGTATTCATGAACTGTGCAACACCAATCTAGGATCAGGCTACCCTGGTTCATGTTAACTTTATACATGAAGAAATAAAAGGCTAAACTCACCCTCGATCAGTATTCCTAACCTACAGGCACATGTCTAAGTCTAAATATAAAAGCTGATAAGAGCCTCCTTACCGTACTGACTGGCATCAAAGCAGGTAAGGGGTGCGCCCAGCACCTCCACGAAATAGCCCATGCTCCTCAGGTGCTGGTACATGTCTCTGAAGTTGGTGTGGATGTGATCTCCGTTCCTTTGAAAAGAACCAAACTCATTAAAAACCAAAGTGTGTGCATCCTTTACTGTGGATCAGAAGAAACTCAAATCACTGAAGGCTAACCTGAGGCTGATCAAACAGCGCCCTCTGCTGGTCAAGTAGCACACATGCAGCCCTATGCTGTGTACTTGAAGAGGATAATTACAAATTAATTGGGTGTAATATGTGGCTATTGTTTACTTCGTTATCGTCTTGTGTATTTTAAACTGTACTGCTTTTTATCTATTTTATATTCCTTTGTAGTTTTATTTATGTTGTTGTTAAGTAGCGTTACTGCATGGACTATTCCGGTTAAATGCAGACAGTTAATTTAACACAAAGAACGTTAACATCTTCACCTGTTAGTGAAAGTGCCTCACTCATCCAAAACTGGAAAAGGATACAACAGTACAACAGGCTCTGTTCACTTCGGCCAAAGCTGCCGAGTGAAAGGGGGACTCCAGCGTTAAATGAGCTCTGAGAAGAGTGGCTGTCCTCCTGATTTCCATGAGCTCTCAAGCAGCCCTGTCTGCAGTGAGCGCAGACACAGCCCCAGACTGCTGCACACGCTGCAGGTACCTGCCGTACTACAGACTATAAAAGGCCCAGTCGGCTTTCCATATGCTGCAACACACAGGTTCCGATAATGCCTTGTGCAAGCGCGTCAGACAGTGCTGTTAGATCTTTTCCGATTTGCACTTTTATAGTAGATCTCTCTGTATAAATTGATCTGGCTGGCTAAACAGAGAGAATTAATCAGTTACATCTTTATGGGTTTAAGGGTGGCAGGATAGGTCAATTTTGAAAACACTCAGTGGATTTAACTAATATCCAAATTTGTGCTTTTTTTATTATTCATGAGAATTTGCATATGTTCCTGAAATGCAAAAAATGCGTGCATTTGTGTCCACATTCAAAATATAAAATACCCTTTTGTTTGGAGGAAAGGATTTTTTTTCCTTATCCACTGGTGGTACCTCCCCATAAATGAGCTGAATGTTGTTTGGCATTGCAAAGCCCCTTTAACAGAGCTGCAGTAACCCTGGTGCCACGGTAACCCCGCTAACCCCGGTAACCCCGGTAACCCCTGAGGGCTGAGGACCCTCACCAGTCCAGCGGGTCGTTCTTCATGCGCAGGTTGTCCCGGGGGAAGTAGCCCGGCGGGTAGCGCAGGTTGTGGTACTGGTCCCACAGCACCCTCTTGCTGCGTGGAGGAGTCGGTACGATCTTCACCTTCACTGGCAGCTTCACCGTGGAGGTGAGCTCGCCCCCCACCTTAGACTGAGAGAGGGAGAGAAAGAGCAATCAGAGTGAAATTCAGGATGTCAGAGTGGTCTCAAACGCCAAGCTAAAACATTCATGGCGACATGGCTCAGGCAGTAAGAGCAGTCGTCTGGCAGTCGGAGGGTTGATGGTTCGTGTCGAAGTGTCCCTGAGCAAGACGCCTAACCCCCAAATGCTCCTGACGAGCTGGTCGGTGCCTTGCATGGCAGCCAATCGCCGTCAGTGTGTGAGTGTGTGTATGAATAGGTGAATGAGAAGCATGAATTGTACAGCGCTTTGGATAAAGGCGCTATATAAATGCCAACCATTTACCATTTCATACACACACCACTATCTGTCCTTGGCTTATCACTAGACAGGGCATCCCTGTTCATAACAAAAAATGCTAATGCTAGAATCCTTTGTTCACAAAGAACCGTACCGTCCTCTAGGGTCCTCTTCACACTCGTTCCTGTGTTCAATCTGCACTTCATTGTACATCGCTCTGGATAAGAGCATCTGCTAAATGCCTTGTAATGTAATAAGGCAATACGTGTAATCCTTAATTCTCAGACTGAAAAGGTGCAGTGCTAGAGGCCTTTTGGCCTATTCCAGCTTCAGTTTACATCCTGAAAAAAAAGGGGTTTACCCCCAATACTAACCTTTATAAGTGCAGAGTTTCAGGAAGAAAGACAAATATAAAAAGAAGGAGATTAAAGGACCGTGTTGAACTTTTTCTTTTTTTTCTTTCAAACAACCTTTGAAACAGTGCCCTCCCTTCACAAGCAATCGGCCAAAATGAAGGGGGGATGGACAGAGTGAAAGCAGAGACGAAAGGGACAGAAAGTGAGAGAGAGAGAAGACAGTGAAGAGTGTGATAAGGTAGCCCTGGCACAGAGACCAGGCCAGGAAGAGAACAGAGCTGAGCTTTCTGTCCCAGAGACCTTTCAGAGGAGAAATCAAAATGGCTGCCGAGCGTTTCCTTAAAGAGGCTCCACTCTGCCGGGCAGTAGGAGGGTGGCCTCGCGCCAAAGCAAATATAAATAAACACAAGGATATCTCTTCGTTATGAGGGCGGGCGCCTTCAGGCTCAGATACGCTCCTGAGACTCCTGGCAACCCTGCTAGGACTGTGTGGCTACGTGATCACATACAAGAAAAACTCATAAAATGAAGGTCGTCTTAAAGACCCTGAGCAATCAAAATAATATAATTCTTGAGTGATATTATGCATAACAAAGAAACAGACAATGATCATTTTATTCAGCTTTGATTGGTAATTTGGTTATCTCCTTTTCTTTTTTCTCTCTTTTTTTTTTTTAAATCAGCAAAGAAGCACTGCCCTCTAAAGGAGAGTTTTGGTATTGGTCTTTCTACAAAGAGTAAAACCTGGAACAGCTCTTTGTCGTTCAAGACCACGTCCCAGATTTGGGAGGGTTTGGGGTTTTACTCAGAGCAGTTATCCAGCTAACTCACGTAATCATACAGGTGCCATGTTGCTTAATTACACTTTAGCCAATCACAGACATCACCGTTCAGAGGGCTGCCAATCAGAAGTGGAGAAGGAATTTCTGCTCTCGGGTTTCTAAATGGCATTCTTCACAAGTATGATTTCATTATTTTCCCATTCATACATTTTGAAAAGCATCTTAATCGTGTGGCATAATGGATACTTTAAATGTTGAAAATGGCAGCATGGGGATCATTCAAAATAAACGATCCACTTACAGATTATACAGATCATTAACGTTTTCAGTGAAGAGAATCCAAAGCAAGTGCTGTACTGTGAACCAAACCCCCAAATCACAGCTTTAATATTAAATGCTGCTTTCCAACAGAGACATGCCACCTTGCAGAAATAATCACTGCTGCACCTGAAGAAAATCTCAATGACTGCAGAGCAGTTTTAATGACACTCTCCTTTTACCCAGAGAGCTGTGCAGGAGCTGCCCGTGTGTGATGCTGATTGGTTCAGGCAGTGATACCAGTCACCTGCAAAGCAGCCATGATTCCACCATTTTGATTGTAGCGATCCAATATATTTGTGGAAGGCACTTAGTAACAGATTGAATTTTATCCACCCCTGAGAGATGTGTTAGCCAATCAGCTTGCACCTCCAGCCCACGTTGTCCACTCACGTCGTTCTCGGCCGGCGACGCCACGGTAACCATCACATGACCCTGTGCCACGCCTTCCCACGATGCCGCCTTCTTGGCCACGGAGATGGAGATGGCCAGGTACCCCGCCCAGGGCCACAGCACGGGCGAATAGGACACTGCCACGTCGATGTGGTCGCCATTCTGGGGCAGGTAGGGCTGCCAGATGGGCTGCAGGTGGGAGGGGACGGGGGGGGGGAGATTTCAGCGGGGGGGGGAATTTGAGAAGAGCACACCTTCGCCTTACAGAGGGGGGTCAACCCCAAACATCCAAACAGCAGAGATCTTCACAGCCATATACTCCACAGTAATGAGAAAGCGAGTAGTCACACACTGTAGTAGTCACTCTTCACTCCGTCGGTCGAGTCAACACAAGCAGCTAGAACATCTTCCAGATACATTTCTCAAGAAACCCGGCGAAGCGGAAAAGGTGCCAATATTTACATTCCTGCTGTAACTCGAGCAGCCCCAAAAACAGGTGTGTAAACAGCGACAGATTCCTACAGGGGCGGAACACTCCAGCACACGGAACAACGCATCCCGTAGCAACTCGGTTTCCCAGCTCCGCCGTTGCTAGGCGACAGGTCACGCCCTCACCTTGTCCACGATCTTGCCGGTCACGCCCATGCCGTTGAGGATGGTGACGTTGACGATGGTGGGCATGCCTCCGTAATAGATGGGCTGGGAGCAGTAGGGCCACATGTATGGGCACTCCGTCAGGTCGATGTAGCTGGGGCTCAGGCTGTGGGCATGAGCAGACACCGACGTTAACTCGCACCCCTCAACTCACTCACGCACAGCAGTCAGCTCAATCACTACAGGCAAGCTGCCTGTCTGAACAGAGGGATTCCTACCTGGGTCAAATGCATAATTGTTTTGGATTCAAATACTTTTCTGTGCTTGATTTATTTTGCCTGGTGCAATTGGGTCAACCGAGAGGTCTGCACTTTGTGAAAGTATTTCATGGGTTCCAATAGACCAGACAAGCTCAGTAAAGCGTATGAAAGTATTTGAATGGAAAACGATTACTTTAGGTTTGACCCAGAGCTGATTCCAGAACACGTTCCACATTCACTCAGAGGGATTACTACAGGCTGAAATATTCTAGAACATGTTCCACATTCACTCAGAGGGATTACTACAGGCTGAAATATTCCAGAACATGTTCCACATTCACTCAGAGGGATTACTACAGGCTGAAATATTCTAGAACATGTTCCATATTCACTCAGAGGGATTACTACAGGCCGAAATATTCCAGAACACATTCCAGAACACATTCCATATTCACTCAGTCAGGAGCCTCCTTCTTCAGAGTAACCCCTGACCACCAATCACAGCACAGCGCTAGCTGCTAACAGAAGAGCAGAGGGTGGTAGCGGTACCTGGCTTGGGGCTGGTAGCTGTTGAGGACCTGGTAGGCCCGCAGCAGGTCCAGTTTTCCGTGGCCCTGCTCAAACATGTTGACCCCGGGGAGCCGTCGAGCCGAGGCGATGAGGGCCTGCTTCATACTGGCGGGGTTCACCAGCTCCCGGTTCAGCACCGTGCTGTAGGGGAGAGGGGAGTTAAAGACACATGCTTCATACTGGCGGGGTTCACCAGCTCCCGGTTCAGCACCGTGCTGTAGGGGAGAGGGGAGTTAGACACATGCTTCATACTGGGGGAGAGAGGAGTTACAGGCTGAAGCAGAAGTTAGAGCAGCAGGATGCGCATCGCTGAGTGAAAAGGATATTGATTGGAGGGGAACAGATGATGTATATGATCGACATTACAGTCAATTAGCAGATGCTCTTATCCAGAGCGACGTACAATAAAGTGCAAATCAGAACCAGGGTGCGCTGAAGAGCCAAGAGGAAAGTACAGTTCCAAGTGACCGTTCCAGACTTGACATGCATGCCCACTGGTAGACAATGACGTAAAATCTTGTTTTCCAGGAAGCGGATGGGGGAAATTCTTTTATAAAATGCTGAAATGGCGCGAGTACTTATGAAAGCAGTAATGGTTATGAAGAATTGACTAAATTGAGGAAAAAGTGAAAGTTGATTTCAGCTTGTCTTTAAACATAAACAACACAAGCTGCTGGATTAGCACCTGGGGAACTGAGGGGAAAGAGACGGAACAGCAGACCAGGAAAAGATGGCCGACCAGGCTGAGAGAGAAGGGACAGATGAAGGAGAGATGGAAATGTCAGGCTATATTACTCCACGGAGTAAAACCCAGAACCCTTCCAAAACTGGAACTCGGACTGAAGTAGAAACAGCTGTACTGGATTGCACATTCTACATTTACTCTAACTCAGTAAACATGCTTCATGATATACCCCCAGGTCTCACTCTACACAACAGGGAACTTCAGTTCCCTCACTGCGCCGATGAGGGGTTCTGTTCAGGTTCTGTTTGAGCAGTACTGCCATACCTGGGCCCTGACCGCAAACCTAGACCAGAGTTCAGAGTGGTTTTACAGAAAATAAACAGCCAGATCTTATGGGAACAAAGGATTATGCACCAGAGCAGGGAGTATTGACTCAAGCGAGCCCCGCTTCAGGTTATTCTATTCCATAACAACCATAATTGGAGGGAGTTGCCATCTTTCTATATTACCCAGGCAACACTGCATATTATGCCATGCTGAAGGTCTGTTTCACATAGGAATCCCAGAGAACAAGGGCAAGATGGGGAGAGAGAGAGAGACAAAGACTTCCCAGTGCAGGACATAAATACATCCTCATTTACAGCCTTTTTGGTCTGTTTAGTCCTGTGACTGAGCGAGAAAGCCGTCGATGTCTCAACCCCGAGGGAAAGGGATGACACGATTCATCCACTCGGAGAAGGAGAGACTGTGCTCCTCGAAAGCAGCACCAAGCATTTATCGGCCTGTTCCAGTCCAAGGCTCCCCCATTAGCGCACGAGAGACACAGCCGAACAAAACCTGAGGTTCTCAGAGGAGCACTGGGGTACAGTAGGCAAGAGCCGACCGAGCAAGACTCCACAGCCTAAAGTCCTCCAGCATACCTTTATTTTCTGAAAATAAATCACGGTCTGAAACGGGAGAATAAAACCAGAGGAAAGGTTGAACTGGCTGCTTTTTTGCTAGGAGACGTCTAAGGGTGCTGTGACTCGAAGCACGGTCCTCAAGGGCTGGTTCTCCACCCTCTCTTTACCTGGGAGTCGGGTGTGAAGACAGTCTGGCCAATCATTACCGCCAATTCTTCAGTTAATCACCCATGAGAAAATAAAACCAGGGCTGGATTTGGACTCGAGGGCCAGATTTGAGGATCCCTGACCTAAGGTCCTTCATAACAGAAGATGGCATTCATGGAGGAAGTTCAGGGAGGGTGGGGGCTTAGCGTGCTGACGTCAGGACCGGAGAGCGGTCACGCACTTTAAAGCGATTACTGACGGACTGACCCCCAGCAGCCATCGGTACCGTGTGAGCCAGGGCAACTTAACACCACCCCCTGCCGAGTGTCCGTCTCCAGGGGAACAGCAGATAACAGCATACAGATGGTGCCCAGGAGTGGGGGGAGGGGGTGCATGGGCCAGGGGAAAGAGATTCAGTCATTTAAAAAAAAAAAAAAAAAAAAACCACTTCATTGGCAAATCCTCATCATTGCCAAATTCTGAACTTCATAGGCAAAAATCTGCCTATAACCTGAACTGATCTTTTTCTTCAATAACACGACCTGCTAAATAACAAAGATTGGAGTATTCACGGGTATCGGGACAAATGAGCAAGCTAGCACCATCTACCTGCACAGTCCTCAATTCCTCCCGTCAAATGAAAACAAGAAAACGCATACAGTAACACTCCAGAGCATACGCTGGTTTTTAGAACGAGTTTCATTCAGCAACTGATCAGCGGACAATCAGAAATCATGACTGCACCCAACTGCATTTCTTGTTGAGCCTCAGACCATTCTGACTGTTGTCACAAGGCGTTATAACGAGTCCAGCGACACCACTTCCTTTATATTCACCCAAATGCTCTCTCCATGAAATGGCGGACAGCGGGAAGGAGACCGTAGACTTGCTGCTGTAAAATGTATCGCAGTACAGTCATAGCGCCCCCCTGTGCCAGACCTCCGGAGGGTGTTGAGGTGCGCGGATCAGGTGTCGGTGAAGGGGAGGCTCACCTGGCGAGCAAGGTGACCGCCCCGGCAACCACAGGCGAGGCTACGCTGGTTCCGGACAGAGAGCGGCAGCCCTCCTTCATCCCGGAGCCACGCACTCCAGAGCCGTACGTCACGATGTCAGGCTTCACCCTGCCATAGCCCCCCGGCAACTCCTGCAGGACACAGGAAACAGGAAGTGAGAGCGAGACGCGAGACGCAAGAAGCGAGGGGTACGTGAGGAGGAAGCGAGAGACAGGAAGTGAGGGGGACGCGAGAGGGAAGTGAGAAGGAGGGAAAACATGAGGCAGAAGAGGAAAGAATGAGTGCACAGGAGTGGCTAGAGATGGAGGGAGCTGAGAAGACGAAGGGCAGAAGGGAGAGGAATACGAGGAAGCACTAGGAACAGGAAGAAACTTCACAGTCAAGACTGGCCTGGCCACCTAATGCCATTAACCCGTATGAATAAGTAATCACTGCAGCTCACTCTTAGTGAGGATGCTGGCTCAGCAAATGCATGATGAACTGAAACAGCCACACACTCTCCTCAGTCTGAGGGAACATTTTCGGCCATTTTAAATATGGGCATGTGTGTGTGTGTGGGCCGCAGTGTACAGTGTAAGCACGTCTCAGGTAATAATGATTATTATCGGCCATCATGAGGCACGTCACTTCAGACGCATTGAGCACTTTCAGACAGCGGGACTGAGGTTAGCCGTGCGACTGAACACACAGAGACAGGAGGATCACAGGAGATGGGTAACGGTGCCACGGGCAGACCGCCGGGGCGGGACCGGGCGGGGCAGGGGAGCAGGCGTACCCATGTGGTCATTCCCCGGGAAGAGAAGCGGGCGATGTTGTCCTCAAAATCAATCCCCCCGACCCCGATCACATCCATCTGATCGGCTGGGTTATTCAGGGTCCTGAGACACACACACACACACACATGTATATGAAAAATGAACATACATATACAAACAAACATCCCACAAACATCTCACACACACACACACACACACACACACACACACACACACACACACACTTAAATCAAACAGAAGCGACCAACTCATATTTAAAAACAGAGACACACACACACACACCTGAACAAAAGCACACACACACACCCTTCACACGTGAATACCCTGCACACAAGCCAAATCTCAGAAAAACATGACATTCTGGTTCATTCTGGTTTCTTCAGTGAGGCCACACCCACCCATATAGAGGCCCGTCGTTTCCGATAGCAGACACCATGATGACTTTGTTGGCGGTCAGCTCCCACACCTACAAACAAGCAATGACATCATAACCCCACGACACATTCCAGTAGCCCCTTGATACGATGGTGATACCTACAGTACTGTGCAAAAGTCTAAGGCACCTGCATAACATTCTGTACAGATACGATTCTTTCAAAAATAATTAAATGAAAAGGTCCTAAATAAACACACTATACATTTTACATGG